>NC_056728.1:690275912-690405912 GCF_019279795.1 Protopterus annectens | reverse complement strand
CTACCGAATCTCGACACAAACCGACGTCTTTTCACAACTATATTCTTTCAAAAATGACAAAATTTCTTAGGCCCAGGGTTCAAACCACACCCAAGAAACCGACGACACACGCTCAGGCGCCTGCTACCTTGCCTCAGACTCAAATGCTTAAAATGGCGAAAGACCTTATCGTGCTGATCAGGGGAAGCCAAGATACACCCTCAGAAAGGAAAAGAGATCTGTCCCCTATAGTTTTGTCTGAACAAAAGTCAGATGAATCTGATGCATCTGACTATGAAGACATGCATCTCCTCTCTGTTTGAGGATTCTGATGCAGAGGACTCCAGTCCTTCAGCCTCTCCCCCAGAGGATCTTTCCTTTGGAGAAACCCTGCATACCTTAAGGGAGCTTTTCCAGTGGGAGAGTCAGGACTACCCTTAGTCTAAAAAGAGACTCAGGGAATTCTTAGATCTTTCGCAGCACAGACCCTTGCCCATCCTCCCAGTGCTGGTTGTTCTGGATGATGTTTTTCCTTGAATCCAGCTTGACTCCTGACACCCTACCTCCTGCTCCCAGAAAACCAGACAGGTACTATAGAGTCCCTGACTCTCACAAATACATTTTTAAAAGTCTATAACAGCTGACCCTGAGGTCATTTCGCAAGGGCCAAAAGAGATTAAAGCAACCTCTGCTAAGAATCCCACCCCTCAGGCAGGGATTCCAGAGCTTTGGCCAGATGGGGTAAAAACGTATACACCTCCGCTACTCTTGTTATCAGGGCACTAAATTCTCATTTCCATTTGCTGAAATTTCAGCAACATACCTTGGGAACTCCTTAAACAAAAAAAAATGTCTTCCTTTCCTGCTTGGGCAGAATCCAAAGATTTACAAGACTTAATGCATTCTGCAAGTCAAGTAACTGAACACACTTTGCACTGTGGTTGACACGCCCTGGAAGCTTTTTGCCGGGTAGCAGTCACTGGATCTGTCATTAGAAGAAATGCATGGCTTAAGGAACAACCACTATCTTACCATGTCAAATCTAAATTGTTGGATGCCCCCTTGCACAAAGACAACTTATTTGCCACTAAGACAGAAGAGGTCTTAAAAAAAAGATGGAATAAAAAGCTAAATCTATGCAAACAGTTAAGGATTTTTTACAACCCCAGCCTCCTAGGTTCAGCAGGCATTGTCCATCCAAGCACTGGTCCTTTCCTACTCTGAGTAAACCAGCCCAGCCTAGGCCCCATGGAAACAGACCCCCCAGACAGCAGCCCCAAGAAATGCAGAGATCTAAGCAGTGGACTACCTCCACTTCAAAACCAGGGAGTTCTAAGCCACCCCCTTATGGTAAGAACTCAGTGACTCACCTCCTCCACCTCCCCCCTCTGCCCACCCTCACTCCTAGGAGGAAAACTCTCCTTTCACTCAAGCACCTGGACCACCATAACCAAGGACCAACGGGTTCTGACCATTGTGTCGCAGGGATACAAATTTTCCTTCCATACCCTTCCAACCCCAAAAGGGTTCCCATATCTACCACCAAATTATTGGGCAGAGGCTCAAAAGAAAATCCTTTCCCTTCTGTCTTTGAGAGCAGTAGAGCATGTTCCTGCAGAACAGATAGGCCACGGCTTCTACTCCAGACTTTTTCTGGTGCCCAGAAAAGAGGGCACCTGGTGCCCCATCCTCGATCTATCCATTCTAAACACCTTCCTGGTGATCCCAAAATTCATAATGCTCACCCTCCAGCAGATGCTATCCATGCTTTCCCAGGACACTTGGCTAGCCACCCTAGATCTAAAAGAGGCCTACCTTCACATCCCTATCAGTGAATCATGCAGGAAATATCTCCGCTTCAGGGAAGGATATCAGCACTTTCAGTTCTCTGTGCTTCCCTTTGGCTTTACTGCTCCCAGAGTTTTCACAAAATGTCTGGCTCCGGCTATTGCCTTTTTCAAACAAAGAAATATTCAAATTTACCCATACTTTAACGACTGCCTTATTCAAGCAGACAGCCAGGAAAAGCTGCTCAAGCACCTGGCCTTTGTAAAGACCCTACTAACCTTCGTAGGGTACATAATCAATGAAATGAAATCCAAGCAGGTGCCCACCCAAAGGATAATCTTCCTGGGAGTATGTTGTGACACAGTATCCCAAATGGCATTCCTTACACCAGAGAAACATATTTTCCTGACAAACTACTACTCTCAACTAGCCACCAGGCCCCAGCTGTCTGCAAGGAAGATCTTGCAAGCTCTGGGGTTTGTGGCATCTTGCATTCTACTCATTCCATGTGCCAGACTGTATATGAGGAAACTTCAGTGGTATCTAAAGAGTCTTTGGTGTCAACAGTCTCAAGACCTGGGAACTCTTCTAACCTATAATTCCTTGCCTCAGAAAGGAATTTCTTTGGTGGGCAACAGCATACTCCCACAACAAGGGACTGCCCTATTCCCCACCCCCCGTCGCCCAGACTCTCACCACAGATGGGAATTCATGCATCCCAAATTGCAGACACTCAATTTGGCAGCTTGGCTTATTCCCTAACCCCGGACCAATCTGTCATCCTCAGTAAACAGGTTCTGGATGTTATCCGTGAGGCCAGACGTCCTAGCACCAGAAAGTCTTATCCATATAAATGGAAAAGATTCTGCAACTGGATCCTGGCTAAGGGAGCCTGTATGGCACAGCCCTCCATCCCTTTCATCCTGGATTACTTAGCTGACCTCCTACACAGTGGTCTCTCTTTTTCCTCTATAAAAATTCATGCCTCTGCTATTTCTGCTCATTTTCCCACTGAGCAGCCCCTTTTCTCCCAATCTTTGATCAAACAGTTCCTCAGAAGGGATAGCAGATTGAGGCCCCCCAGAAGGGCACCAAAACCAGCTTGGGACCTTAACTTTGTCTTGAAAGAACTCACCCTGCCCCCTTTCCAACCAGCTTCTTCTGCAGAGCTAAAATTTCTCTCCTGGAAGACAACATTCCTTCTGGCCATCACCTCAGCTAGGAGAGTGTCTGAGCTGCAAGCACTCATGCCTGTGGAACCCTTCATAATCTTCCATGCAGACAGGGTATCCCTCAGAACTAACCCATACTTCATGCCCAAGGTGGTGTCCAGTGTGGCTCTCAACCAATCCATTCATTTGCCCACCTTCTTTCCTAATCCCCAGAACAAGGGAGAAAGGATTTTTCACTCTAGATGTGCACAGACAGCTCAGATTCTATCTGGACAGGACTAAATCCTTCAGAACGTTTGATCAGTTGCTGGCTAGCTTTGCTAGAGGGGCAGAAGATAAAACCATCTCCAACAAACCATTTCCAAACGGATAGCACACTGCACCCATTTCTGCTACAAACAGCATGGAAAACCTCCCTCCAAGGGAGTCAGGACACACTCCACCAGAGCAGCCTCCACCTCTACAATTTTGCTAAGAGGGAGTCTGCACCAGGGACATCCTGGAGGCTCCCACCTGGACATCTGTTCACACTTTTACCAAGCATTACCACCTGCCTCTCTTCTCCAAATCCAGGGCAGGGTTTGCCTCTGCAGTCTTGCAGGACATTTTAGTCAGCCCTAGTCCCCTTGACTGCCTCCACCCATTTCTTCACCTTTGGGAGTCTAACCAAATGTGATGACTGCAACAGTGAAACACGAAGAACATAGTGCATTAGTGTACACTTACCATAAATGTAGATATTCAAGTGTATTCACTGTTGCAGTCCTGGTTTCCCTCCCTCCATCCCCCTTTAGTCTCTTTCTTTCCTTACAACGGGCATATTGGTATTTATTTTCCACTGGTGGGGTTCTTCCACAAGAACCTGGCCTCCTACTTTGGGGGCTCCTGACAGGTTATGGCAAGAAAAATTGATGTAATGGCGTCGTCTGCCTTACTTTATACTACTGACAACCTGACGTCAGTCCTCAAGCGACAGCAACCGATGCAGAAATATGAAGTCTCTGGTATTCGGGCCGGCCGAGGGCTCCCCTTGCAGGGATAACCCAAATGTGATGACTGCAACAGTGAATACACTCTAACATCTACATTTATGATAAGTGTACACAACTGTACTTTCCTCCTAATTCCACTAGTGCCAAAAAAAAAAATCGGCTAACCGGCTGAAAGATTTCTTCTTCTACACAACAGATGAGAGACATCAAAGCATTTAAAAATGGCTGACCCAGTAGATGGTTGGGGAGAGAACATCTTGATGTCATCCTAAGAATTGGAGTCAAAAGAAGAATTAGAAAATTGCATAATGAACCGCAACCAAGAAAGGGTAAGGAATGTTTTGGGGATCCATTAGATAGCCGTGTGTACACCGGTCTCTTAAGGGGATACTTGGATCAACTGTCTGGAAGGTATTTGGTATCTTCCACAGGGACAAACTTATGAAAGTTTTTTTTACAATCTTCTATGGTCTAGAGAGGTGTGCGACAGTAAAAATTCAGTGCGGATGTACCTAAGGGGAACTTGCATAGTCCCCAAGAGAAGAGTCTTAGTCCTGAATGTCAGAAAAAGGGAAGGGCAAACTGGGATTAATCACAGTCTGTCGCACTGTTAGACGGGTTGCTACCGCAGCATCCAGCAAGACTGTCATGTTCCAGAGGAGAGCAAGGAAGGGGATAACCTCTGGAAAAAACAGATAGTCCTTCCTCTCTGTGTGAAAGGCCCAATGGATGAGCTGTAATGCTCTCCTCTGTCCATGCACTTTGAATAGAAAAACCTTCTGGAAAACACCATGGGAGAGGGAGGGGGGGGGAGAGGAGAAAGATCTCTGCCACTGTGACAATCCAAAAACCTCAGATCTGCGGAGAGAACCACTGACCCAAAAGCTCTGGATTCGAAGGCACCGGATTTGAGAACAGGTTAGCTGTTTCTTGGCAGCCTGCCACATGTCGGATCCGTCTTGGATCCGAGGAGAGAACCATTCATCTAACAGCTCTGGATCTAAAGGCACCAGATCAGAGAACAGTTCAGCTGCTTCTGATCATTGACTGTCAGACTCCAGGAACCGGTATCAAGAAGGGAGCATCCGAGCAGACCGGATCAGATGCGAGAGGCATGGCTTGTGATACAATGAGGCAGTTTAAAGTTTATGCCTCCCAAGATGAATTCCAGTCAGTCAGATCCAGAGACTTAGGATCCGATGAGGAAGGAAGTTTAGAGACTCTAGCAAACCTACATTTCAGATCCAAGGAGAACGTGGGATCTGAAGGTAGAGCTATGAACTTTGGGTCTGAAAAACTTGTATGATGGTTCTGATTTTTTTTTTATTCTCTTTTTATTTGAAAAACGAGGGTTCAGCCCCTAAGGGAATCACTGCTGAGGCACAGTAGGACAGAAGAAGAGTTCCTCTGAAGTGTCAGTAAGCCAAGGATTTGGCTCGCATATCCGTACATAAAAATTCGGCAGGGTCACTTGGGAAATCCTAATGAAACAAAGTACACTTGTGTATACTTACCATAAATGTAGATGTTCAAGAGTATTCACTGTTGTGGTCATCACACTTGGGTTATCTGCCTGCAGGTAGCCCTGATTCAGCCCGATTACCAGAGTCTTGAGATTTCTACGTCGGATGCTGTCGCTTCTTCCTTGACGTCAGGTCGTCAGAGGTATAAAACATGCAGCCGACACCATTACATCAGTTTTTCTTGGCAACAGTATCCGACGCAGAAATCCCAAGACTCTGGTATTCGGGCCGACTGAGGGCTACCTGCTGGCAGATAACACAAGTGTGATGAATGCAACAGTGAAACACTAAGAACATCAGCGGGACTCCGCAAGACTGCATAGTGAAAGTGAGACTTAAACTCTGCACCCTCTGTCTGTACGGTAAACACTTTAACCATTACACCATCCTAACTCTAAAGGCCCTAGTCCAACTGCTTGGCAGCTGGCTGCAATACACAGCTGCACAAGGTACACCCCCCCCCCAAAAAAAAAAGCAAGTCTCTGTGGATGGCATTCTTGTAAGCTCTAGCAAACTACAAGCTATTTCAATGGAAAGTAGACAAGATTGTCATACCACCCAATCACAGACCGACTTGATAACTGGTTACAGAGAGTAGTGCCTGAGGTTGCCATCAGCCAAAGCCGTTGCCACCCGTCAACTGTCTGTTTGCACAAGAAGGAAAAGCTCTGCCCAAAGGCAGGTGTACCCTGCAAAAAACAAATATGTAAAAATAATCCAAACAAGTCACACACAGTTCACTGTCCCAGAACTGCAGAAGGCAAGGTGGCAGATCGAGAAAAGCCACCTCAGGGACAACAAAAAGAAAAAAGCTGCACTCTCAGTCAGAAAGAGATGAAGAAAACCCCTGCTGAAAGGCAGAAAAGCTTCCACTGCACCACAGAGAGAATGAAAGGCGAAGGGAGAGGAAGAAACATTGGGTACAAAGGAATCCATAACCAGCAATACAAGCACTGACTGCAAAATTCACAGGGCTAGGTAGCCAGAAAGACGAGAATAATCAATGAAAACCACAAACTACAGGTCAAACAACCAAGAGGGAGGAAGGGACTTTCAACAAATAACCAAACTAGATAAAAGAGGAAAATATATAGAAAGAAATTTGTTTAGCATTGAGAGATCTAAGAAAGGTCTCCAGGTTCCATCTTTTCTTGGGACCAGGAAGAATTGTGAATAAAAACATTTCCCCTCTTGATCTGGTAGAACCAGAAAACAAAAGGACATCTATCATTATAAGGACATAACTTTCACACCGGTTGTCTTTTCCATCCACTCCTCAACATATGGGACAGAATCTCCAACTACTGTTAACATCTGGGTGATATTATGGAATGATATTACAGAGGACAGCTGAACCAACTGAGGCCCTTGACATGGAACGTATGTCCTATTTATTAAGTGAAATCAAGGCACAGACCTTGTGCCAGGTATCAGTAGCACAGAGGTCATCAACAGGTACTCTGAAAAAGAAGTCTGTCAATACAGATCTAGTAGAATGAGGTTTTGGGGGGTGTAGGCAGTGAAAACCTTTCTTTGTAAACAAAATACATTCAGACAGCCAATGGGAAAGAATAACTTTGGATACCCCTTTTCCCATTTGACAGAACAGTAAGACAAACAGATCAGCTTTTCTGAAGGCTTTTGTCTGATATAAACAGAATCATAACGGACTGTGAATGTCCAACAGATGTAATGAATACTGGCTTTTGTTTGAAAAATTTGTGAAAAACAAAAAATATTTATGGATTGGTTAAACAGATGATTCAAAAACCACCTTTTAAAGAAAAAAAGAAGTTGGTTTTCAAGCACACACTATCTTTGTGAAAGACCAGTTAGGGAGGTTTTGAAGATAAGGCATGGAGCTCAGAAATTTTCCTAGCAGACATAACCAAGAATAAAGTTTTCCATGACAAAAACGCAAGTCATCTCTGGCAGCCAGTTCAAAAGGAAAGCTAATTAACCCTTTCAGTAAAATTGTTAATATCCCAGGGAGTAGATGGGGGTCTCTAAGCTGGGGACATAACAGAAAACGTGTTTTAAGAAAAACCTTAGATAGTCCTAAGGATATGATGGGCATGTGATTCTTGCCAATGTGAAAGAAAACATGGTGCTAACTCTACCTTACTAGTGGAATAGCTGGCTCCATTATGAGAGAGACAAGCAAGAAATTCCACGATAGTTGGAAGAGGTGCCAAAAAGGGATCAAGACTGTTTTCAACTGCCAAGATAAAAAACTTTTTCCATTTGATTTGTAAATCTTACATGCAGGTGGCTTCTGGGAAGAAGTCACAATATGAATAACTGGGGATGAAAGCCTGATTTGCCTAGCCCTCACTGAAACTGGAGAAAACCATGCGATCAACTTGAGGGACTGGATGTCTGGGTGAGGCAACCCTGATGGATGACAGTTCTGGAGCAAAGCCCAGCACCTAAGGAGAGTGTACTAGATAAGGTCAGAAGAAGGGAAACTACACTTGTCAAGGCTAGGAAAGGGCTAATAAAGACAACTGTGATCATCCTCACCCATACTTTCTGTAAAAGCTTTGGAATCAAAAGAGTGGGAGGGAAGGCATAAAGGAGTCCCGGGAGCCAACTGTGGGTCAAAGCATCCCTCATTGACTTCCCCTCCTGGGACCTCACAACAAAGACTTTGCTGCACTTGGTGTTTTGTTGGAGATGCATAGAGAATGCAGCAAGATTGGATTCAGCTGAAAATGTACTCTGACTACTTGATTGAAAGAGGGAGAAGGAATGAGTTACTCGACCTGTTCACTTGCACACTACTTTTCCGCAGAATATATGTCCTACTAGAAAGCGCTGAGAAGATACCTCCCAATGACACACACTGATGGCATCTCAACATAATGGGTGAGACCTGATCCTTCCCAATTTGATGATGTACCAGATAACTGCCATGATATCAGCCTGCAGAAGTCCTGAAACGCCTGCAACACTAGCAGAACTGCTCTCATCTACAAGACATTGACGTTTAAACTTGTTTCTGATTGATACCACATTTTTGGACCATCTTTTCCAGCGAATGCCACCACCACCCAAGTGGGAAGAGTCCATGGTCACTATGGCTTGGGCAGAGGGAATACTGAAAGGATGTGAAATATGAGGAGAGACTTGAAAGGACAAAGAACATTGGTCCTGGGACTAAAGATAATTCAAATACCATTGTATCTTTCTCATGTTGAGTCTTACCAGAGATAATATGAGAATCCTAAATGCCATGAGACCAAAAATCCAGAGGTATTCCCTTGCAGTGACCAAAATCTGAGTGGAAAACAAATAAATCTAGACACAAATTTATTTTTTCATGTGGAAGAAAATCACTGTAAAGTCTGTTATCTAGCCGACACCCCAGGAACACACTCCTGTATGAGTCAAAAAATACTTGAATGTTCTCTTGGAATATCAGCTTGTGTAAGAGAGCTCTCACCCAAGTGAGAGATTCCTGACATTTTGAAAAAGACTTTGCAAAAATAAGTAACTCATCTAAATATGGAAAAAAGTGGATACCCTGTTGCCAGTAATAAGCTATAACTGGAGCTAGACATTTTGTGAATACTCATGGTGCAGTAGGTAGTCCAAAGGGTAAGGCACAGAACTGATGATGTAATCCAGACAGTCTGGATGAATAGGGAAGTGATGAGCATCATTTAAATCTACATTTCCTAGGAAAACTGAATGAGGAAGGAAAGGTAAGATTGTAAAGTGCCAGCATTTTGAACAGATTTAGGAAGAAAGTTCCAGAATTTGCGTTTTCTTTTTTTTTTTGGCACTAGTGGAGCTAGGAGGAAAGTACAGTTGTGTACACTTACCATAAATGTAGATGTTAGAGTGTATTCACTGTTGAAGTCCTCACATTTGGGTTATCCCTGCCAGGGTAGCCCTCAGCTGGCCCAAATACCAGAGGCTTAGTATTTCAGCGTCGGTTGCTGTCGCTTCAGGAGTGACGTCAGGTCGTCCGTAGTATACAGTAAGGCAGCCGACACCATTACATCAGTTTTTCTTGCCCTAACCTGTCTGGAGCCCCCAAATGGGAGCCAGGTTCTGGTGGAAGAACCCTACCAGTAGAAAGTAAATACCAATATGTCCCTTGTAAGAAAAGAGAAGAAAGAAGAGGGGGATGGAGGGAGGGAGAAACCAGGACTACAACAGTGAATACACTCGCACATCTACATTTATGGTAAGTGTACACAACTGTACTTTCCTCAGACCTCTTGTGTTTTCCCCCCAGATCCCTCTGTTGTAGAATTTATAGAGACTGTGAGCCTGGAGATTAGCCATGTCCTCTACAGCTGTTTGGGGTCTCCTTAGTTGACAAGAGGGAGCCACTATTGTTGGTCCTAGGAAAGAAAATAGGGAAGGCTTCCCTTTCTTGTCAGAATGTTGTGCCCATCCTTGTGGAAGCTGCGGTTGCCGCTAATAATACTGTTGGCCCCATTTTTCCTGTCAAAAAGAAATCGAAAACTAAACATCTACTCATCCTCAATTTCCTTAGACAGGAGTAATTTACTGGGTTTGGATCAGGGTTTAGGGGCTGAACCCCTGTTTTTCAAATAAAATAAGAGAGAATAATAAAAAAAAAAAAATCAGAACCATCATACAATTTTTTCAGATCCAAAGTTCATGGCTCTACCTTCAGATCCCATGTTCTCCTTGGAACTGAAATGTAGGTTTGCTAAAGTCTCTAAACTTCCTTCCTCATCGGATCCTAAGTCTCTGGATCTGACTGACTGGAGTTCTTGGGAGGCATAAACTTTAAACTGCCTCATCGTATCACAAGCCATGCCTCTCACATCTGATCCGATCTGCTAGGATGTTCCCTTTTTGATCCCGGTTCCTGGGGTCTGATAGTCAGTGATCAGAAGTAGCTGAACTGTCCTCTGATCTGGTGCCTTTAGATCCAGAGCTGTTAGATGAATGGTTTTCTCCTCGGATCCGAGACTGATCCGACATGTGGCAGGCTGGCAAGAAACAGCTAACCTGTTCTCAAATCCGGTGCCTTCAAATTCGGAGCTTTTGGGCCACTGGTTCTCTCCACAGATCTGAGGTTTTTGGATCAGCGGTGTGGCAGATCACCCTTGGAGAATTGGGCTGATGTTCATCGTGCATACAGCTGCAGTAATCACAGATGGGTTCTCTGCCGTCAGGCGGGTCCTCGGTCGGCCGAATTCCAAAGTCCAGGTCCGGCGTCGGTTGGTGTCGCTTTCTCTCTTGACGTCAGTGAGGCCAGAGTATACAAGACACAGCCGACGCCATGTTCTTCAGTCTTTTTTGCCGCGCGGTGCCCGAAGCAGAAGCAGTTCGCAAGTGCCGGTCGGCCAGCTCCTGAATTACGAAAAAATTGGAAACCGAAGTCTTCATTAAAGCTAAGTACCCCGTTGGGGAAACTTTTCTTGCCTCAGACCGATGTCAGAAAAAGTTAATAATTGTATTTCTTGTGGGAAGCAAATACCGCATAAGGATTTCCATTCCCTCTGCATACCTTGTTTAGGCCCAGACCAAGACGTCTCGGGCTGTCGCTTTTGCGCTACTTTCAATAAACGCACTATTAAGCGTCGGGCGGAGTTCACCCAACACTTTTTTGGTAAAGCCTTTGATTATAAAATGTCGTCGGAGACTCCGACTACCGTTTTGTCCAAAAAACGCAAGGACACGGACCGACACCACGCCAAAACCGGCTACACGTGGTCCGGTTCTCAGCGAGACGCCTTTGCAGTCCCTGACTACCGACGACACTCCCTTGGCGGTGTCCTGTGTACCCGAGACCGCAGGTACCTCAGCCCTTTCCCAGACTACAACTGAAGCCATTGCTAATGTTGAGCCTCCTAATGTGGACAGGTCCACTTCCACCCATGGTGTCTTTAGACCCTCATCTTCTTTTTCTATTAAGGCCTTTACTAAATCCAAAGCAGCCAGGCATCCCAAGAGGCCTGATGCACAGGGCCCTTCTCCAGGCCCCATGCCTAAAAAACAGATGCTTAAAATGGCTGAGGATTTGATTACTCTTATCAGGGGTTCTCAACCCCCTCCAGACAAGAGACCCAGAGTGGAGGAAGATTCTCCCTCTTCTGATCAGGGCTCCATTTTATCAGAACATTCTGATGTAGAGGAACACTCTTACTCCCCTTTTGAAGATTTGGATGCAGAGCAGTCCATTCCTTCTGTATCTCCTCCTGAGGATTTTTCCTTTGGGGAAACCTTGCACACTTTAAGGGAACACTTCCATTGGGGAGGCCAAGACTTTTCTGATTCCAAGAAAAGACTTAGGGAATTTCTTTTGTTACCTCAACACAGGCCTCTGGCGATACCTCCTGTTTTGGACATACTTGATGATGTTTATTCAGAAGCTTGCCTTAACCCGGATTCCCTGCCTCCTGCACCAGTCAAACCTGATAGGTACTACAGAGTTCCTAACTCTCACCAATTTCTCTACAAAAGCCATAATGCTGACCCTGAAACCATTTCTCAAGGCCCCAAGGGATTGAAGGCCTCCACTGCCAAGAATCCACTTCCTGCCGAAAGAGAGTCAAGATCTTTAGAAAGGTGGGGAAAAAAGGTATATACCTCGGCCACCCTTGCCATGAGGGCCTTAAATTGTCAGTTTCATATGCTTAAATATCAACAGTTCCTGTTATCACAATTAAGGAATAAAATGTCTCAACCTGAACAACCAGATTTAAAGGAGTTACAGGATATGATGCATAGTGCAGAGCAAGTGGGTAAACACACCTTACAATGTGGCTATGATGCCCTAGAGGCCTCAAGTAAAGCGGCTGCTACAGGATCAGTCATTCGTAGACATGCCTGGCTTAGGGAACAAAGCTTGCCTGATCATGTGAAAGCTAAACTTCTAGATGCTCCTTTACAAAAGGATGTGCTGTTTGGTACTAATGCTGAGGAGATATACGGAAAATGGAAGAAAAAGCCAAATCTATGCAAACTGTCAAAGCTTTTTTACAGGTCCAACCACCACGTTTTAGCAGAAATTGGCCTTCAAAAAACTGGTCCTTTCCAGCCACTGACAAGCCCCAAAAAGGAAGATACAGACGCACAAGGGGCAGAGGGCAATCACAAGGATCATATAGAGGCCGACAATGGCAAACTCCAGCACCAAGAGGTGGCGAAGACAGTGCACAACAATACAGGAAACAAACCCAATGACTCCCTCATTTCCATGCCAAGCAGGTCTCAGCTGGCAGCACCTTTGGGAGGAAAGCTAGCATTATTTGCAAGAAATTGGCATATTGTCACAACAGACAAATGGATCCTGGACGTTATAAACAGAGGCTACAAATTTCAATTCCGCATGCCAAACCTGCCGCACAATCAAAGGGCAGAGGCACAACTACAAATTTCAAAGCTCATAAGCATGAGAGCTATACAGGAGGTACCTACTCACGAACAAGGTCAAGGTTTTTATTCAAGACTGTTTCTGGTACCAAGGAAAGGAACCGACTGGAGACCCATTTTGGACTTATCCATCCTAAACACATTTTTACTCATACCAAAATTCAAGATGCTCACATTACAGCAGCTTCTTCCCATGCTGGGCAAGGAGTTTTGGCTGGTAACATTGGACCTCAAGGAGGCATACCTGCATGTCCCAATCAGACAAAGTTGCAGAAGATACCTCAGATTTCTTGCAGGTTCAATCCACTATCAATTCTCTGCATTGCCCTTTGGCTTATCTACTGCGCCCAGAGTATTCACAAAGTGCCTGGCATCAGTGATTGCCTACTGCAGACTTCAAGGGATACAAATTTACCCTTATTTGGACGACTGCCTGATCCAAGCGAACAGCAAGCACATACTTCTGGAACATCTGGCTTATGTAACACGCTTAATGCATTCTCTGGGATATACAATCAACAAAGAGAAATCCAGGCTAACACCATCTCAGAAAATAACTTTCCTGGGTGCCAACTTGGACACAAACACCCAGATGGCCTATCTAACGTCAGAAAAACAGGGGCAGCTAACTCAGTACTTCAAAATACTAGCAAAATGTACCAGGCTTACTGCAAGGAAAATCCTGCAGGCTCTGGGCTTCATGGCATCTTGCATTCTTTTAATCCCATGTGCAAAGCTGCATATGAGGAAACTTCAATGGTACCTAAAAAACCTATGGTCTCAACACAGTCACAGTTTGGAAACAATAATACCAATAATTCCATGTTTGCAAAAGGAATTTCTATGGTGGGCCCAAGCATGTCAAGCAAACACAGGCCTCCCATTCTGCAAGCCTCAGGCAAACCAAGTCATCACAACAGACGTCTCAGATTACGCCTGGGGGGCGCACATGACAGACAGGTGCATTCAGGGCAAATGGTCCCAAAAGGAAAAGCACCTTCACATCAATCAAAAAGAAATGCTAGCAGTAATAAATGCAATTACAGCTTTCAAGGACCTCCTGCATCCAGGACAATTACTGATAAGAACAGACAACACCACAGTAATGTGGTACATAAACAAACAAGGAGGAACACATTCATACCCCTTGTGCAGACTAGCCATGACTCTTTGGAACTTGGCTCTGGAATGGCAAATCGAACTTCAAGCACAGTACTTGCCAGGATTGGAAAACACGCTGGCAGACAATCTAAGCAGAAATATGACAGATCCACACGAAAGGAAGTTGCATCCTCAGGTGTTTACAGAGATAATACAAGAGTGGGGGAGGCCAGACATAGATCTTTTTGCCTCCCACAGGAATCATCAATTGGAAAAGTTTTCTTCCAGGACCTTTCATCCAAAGGCCTGGAGAGTGGACGCCCTTTCATTCAGTTGGACAGCATGGACAGTTTACGCTTTCCCACCTCTGCCTCTTCTGCCCAAGGTGCTCTTGAAAGCAAGAGCAGACAGACCGAAGATGATACTGATTGCTCCAGATTGGCCAAGGCAACACTGGTATCCGCTCCTGAGGAGTCTAACACATACTCCTCCCTGCTCCCTACCTCTAATGCCTCTTCTGCTGACTCAGCACAGCTACAAAACTCTTCACGGTCAGCTGAAAACACTCAATCTTGCTGCATGGAAAATTCCTTAACACCACAACAGACCCTACTCTCCAAGGAGGTGCAGGATGTCATTTTGGAGGCCAGAAGGCCATCTACTAGAAAGGCTTACACCGCAAAATGGAAACGGTTCTGCTCTTGGAATGAGAAAAAAGGCCAGGACCCTAGAAAGCTGAATTTGCCTCAGATATTACAGTATCTAGCTGAGCTACTGAACAGTGGACTTTCATTTTCTTCCATAAAAATCCATGCCTCAGCCATTTCTGCAGAATTCAACTCGGATCCACCTTTATTTTCTCACCCACTCTTACGACAGTTCCTCAGAGGGGCTAAGAATATAAGACCACCAAGGAAACAACCAATACCAGCCTGGGATTTTAACTACATTCTAGAAAAATTAACATTGCCTCCTTTTGAACCAGCTGCATCAACAGATTTGCAATATTTGTCCTGGAAAACAGCCTTCCTTCTGGCCATCACTTCAGCTCGTAGGGTTTCGGAACTACAGGCCCTCATGGCGGTGCAGCCCTTCCTCATCTTCCATCAGGACAGGGTTTCCCTTCGTACCAACCCGTCATTTATGCCTAAAGTGGTATCCAGGGTAGCTTTAAACCAAGCCATACACTTGCCTACCTTTTACCCCAATCCTCAAAACAAAGGGGAAAGGTTGCTACATTCTTTAGACATCCATAGGCAGCTACGCTATTATTTGGACAGAACAAAGTCCTTCAGGAAATCAGAACAACTTTTTGTGTCCTATGCTGTAGGGGCTCAAGGGAAGCCAGTGACCAAGCAGACAATTTCAAAGTCTATTGGCCACTGCATACGGTTCTGTTATTCATATCATGGGAAATCTGTTCCCACAGGCATCAGATCCCACTCCACCAGGGCCACAGCTACCTCTACAGCCTTCCTCAGAGGAGTTCCTACCAAAGACATTTTGGAGGCAGCCACTTGGAGTTCTGTACATACCTTCACAAAACACTACCACCTGCCTTTATATTCCAAAACTAGAGCAGGCTTTGCCACTGCTGTGTTGCAGGGCATTCTGGCTCATCCCATTTCCAACTAGTACCTACCACCCTGTGTGTAGCTTTGGGACTCCACCCATCTGTGATTACTGCAGCTGTATGCACGATGAACATAGTACAGTTTTGTACCTACCATAAATGTAGATGTTCGAGTGCTAATACAGCTGCAGTACAGGTTACCCTCCTGCCTTCCCCACTTGGTAAAGGCATAGGGCCTAACCCCCTCTTCGTACAACCTGACTGGGTTATCCTTCTATGGTTTATTTGCTTGCAACTACTGATTTTGGATTATATTGCATTGCTTGTGTATATATATATATATATATATATATATATATATATATATATATATATATATATATATATATATATAATTTATGTATTGCCTTCCTTCTGGGGGCACCTGACATCTGGGGCAAGAAAGACTGAAGAACATGGCGTCGGCTGTGTCTTATATACTCTGGCCTCACTGACGTCAAGCGAGAAAGCGACACCGACGCCGGACCTGGACTTTGGAATTCGGCCGACCGAGGACCCGCCTGACGGCAGAGAACCCATCTGTGATTACTGCAGCTGTATTAGCACTCGAACATCTACATTTATGGTAGGTACAAAACTGTACTTTCTTGGACCCGGTGCCTTCAAATCTGGAGCTGTCATCTGAACTTGGCTTCATTCGCATACGAGACATCCCTTGGATCTGATGGTCTCATTTTCTTGTTGCCTTCAACTGACAAAAAGAAAAAAAAAATACTGTATTTAGCCCAAATGCAGAACAACACATATCCTGTTGCTCTAGTGACTCTCTAGGCTCAAACAAGAGTTTGACGTCTGCTCATTTCATATAAGGTTTTGTTTGGATTTCTGGAGTGGAGAGGTTGAGTGGTTGGCATACCACTCAGCTATACAGTTTATTGCTGAATGTCCAGATTTTTGTCTCAAATTTTTGGTCTATTTCTCATAGAATTGAGGATGTTAAGTTGTCAATCTCGCCTTCATTCTTGCTTGATGGGTTCGGAGCCGATCCCTCGGCTCCGACTTGCTAAGCTCGAGAGTCACTTTTACCAGCTCGAGGCAGCCCCATATCCCATGATGCAAGGCGGTAAGTACCCAGATCTCGTTTGCCGCTTCGCTTATGAGGTCCTCCTTTTACCAGCTCCTGGTAAGTGATTCACTTTTTGTAAAAAAAACCCTTAATTGTTAGTTATAAGTTAATTATTTACATTTTCTGACAGAAAATCCCTGTCTCTTCTAATTTTTTTTTAGTCAAACTTTACCCATCCCATCCCCTCTCTGTTAGGGTGTGTGTGTTTGTTTTATAGGAATACCTTTGGTATTTTTATTTAAGTTAATTTTTTGACTGGTGTGTGTGTGTGTGTTTTGTGAAGCACCATGTCAAAGGAGAGGGTCTCAGGTTTTAAGAAGTGTGACTCGTGCTGTCAGAAGATGTCTCTGACAGACGGTCACACTTCCTGCCTGTATTGCCTGGGGCCTCTTCACCTGCAGGACTCCTGTGCTATTTGTCATTCCTTCAGCCAGAGAGTCCTGCAGGAAAGACGCAACAAGCTGATACTTAGGGGCCTTCTTAAGCCGGAGGGCTCTCCGGCTAAGTCGGCTCCATCAAAATCGGCTAAATCTTCCTAGGCCCAGGCTTCTGTGTCTAAGCCTGCGGCCTCGGCTCCGACTCGTTCCGAGTCGAGATCGGCTCCGGCTGGAGACGATTCTGGCTTAACAAAGCCTTCGGCACCGATTGCTATCGGTGCCGAATCTGCATCAACCACTTCGGTGTCGGCTCCAATCGGTTCCGACCACCATGTGGCACAGGCATCGGTGTCGGCTCCAATCGGCTCCGACACCGTTACTTTGGTGGCTGTATCTGCTTCGGCTGGAGCCGATACATCGAGGCTTCCTGTCGGCTCCGATAAGTCTTCGGCTCCGACAGGATCTATAGTATCGGTTCCGATGGCTCATTCCAGGAAGAGGTCGAGGTCTCCTTCCTTGGAGCCGATACTTTCGGCTCCGGCTTCACCTCTTCTTTCGGAACGGAGCCATCGGAGCCGATCTTCAAGGTCATCCAGACTTTCAGACCATGACCTAGAGAGAGTGGTCAGCAGATTACTTAAGTCACAGGTACTGGCCCAAATGTTACATAGTCCGTCTCAACAGACGACTGTTGGTCCACACCCGTTACAGTTCCTCCTTCAACTCTACCCCAGAGCTTGGAGTTGGAGTCTTCGGGAATGGTTACTGTTACGGCTGGAGGACGGATACCCCCTTCTGTTCCTTCAGCCTCTACTCTTATCTCCTCTTCGAGACCTTCCTTAGAGGGATTCGTGGTCGGGCTTCCATGGTCTCCTCCGAGGGGGTGAGTGGCATCGGACCCTTGTCCGAACCCGCTCTTCCCCCTTGGAGCCTCGGCCTTGGTGAGCTCGGCTCCGACATCTGCCTCGGAGACTTCCCTTCGGTGGTCCCTGGAGTTCCTAGTTCTTCGAACGGGTTCTCTCGGACCTGCCTGGGAGGGGCGCATTCGAGGTGATGAGGAGTGTGCTGGCCAGTGGTAGGAGTCAGCAGTCTGTTCCCGTAGCTGCTCCCTCTATAGTACCTGTTGACATCTCTGCCACTTCTCTTGCTACAGGACCCAGAGATCCTCCGCCTCAGGTTTCCCCATTGGGAATTTCCCCTCTTCCGAGGATTCTCCTGATGTTTCGGGAGATCCTCCTAGGAAGAGGACTTGTAAGAGGAAACATGTAGACTCCCGAGTCTGTCACCGGATACTGACTTTGATGAGTCAGAGGGATCCCCTAGATCCCCTCTGAGGATGTCTCCTTCTCAGACATCCTAGAACTCCTTAAACAGAGGGAAACTGGCCCACCAACAATCCCTCTGAGGATGAGTCAGTATACCTAGAGGCGTTTGGATCTCGGCCCTCCACCTCCTGGGTGTCTCCGCCTTTGACCCCTTATGCAGGTTATTGCACGAAGCGTGGGCAGCTCCTGACTCTGTAGAGCCAGTCCCTAGGAGGCCTTCAAAATTTATCACTGCCCGTGTGACCAGCAATTCCTCACTAAGGGTGTCCCCGCTGATGCCATGGTGGTGGCTGCGCCACCAAAAGGAACTTGCAGATCCTTCCGTACCCGTCCATCCTCCTAATAAGGACTCTAGGACCATGGATAGGTACGGTAAGCGGATGTTTTCCTCAGCGACCTTTGCTATGCGTTCGCTGAATTACCTATGTCACTTCACCAGACTCCAGAGGGATATCTTTAAGGAGCTGGGTGAAGTAGTACAGGATCCTACAGCTGCAGGGGCTCAAGAGAAAATTGCTTCGCAGCTAGGAACCCTTAATTCCATCGCAAACTCCTCCATGCGGCTAATATCTTATGCTGCTGATGGAGCGAGTAGAGTCCGCAGGTACAGGTGTGGCTCTTACACGCCAAGCCAGGATGCGGCTATGTGATTTTGCGGATCCCTTTAAGGCGTCCTTCACAAATTCTCCCTTTGATGGGTCAGCTTTGTTTGGCCCTCAGGTGAAGGAAACTTTGACCAGGTGTGAACAGGACGGCAAGACTCTTTCTGCTGTAGGAGTCCGTTTTTCCACCCCTTCTAGACCTTATCCCAAAGGACAGAAAGGTGGGAAAATGTGGTTCCGTAAATCCCAAGGAGTCACTCGGGATGCACGTGGCCACTTTACCGCTAGAGGCAGAGGGGCAACCACCAACAGACGCCGCTCTAGAGGCAGAGGGGTCCAAAACCAGGGAAACAGAGAGCCTCTCTGACAAGCCCTTTCAGCATCCCTGAGATGTTGCCCGGCTGTCCCTCCTTGGAGGCAGTCGGGAAGATTATCACTGTACCCAGAAGCCTGGCATTCCCTCACTCAAGACAGATGGGTACAGTCGATCATATCCAAGGGTTACATAATTCCTTTCGAGCAAAGTCCCTTCCCCTCAAGTTCCCTTCCAGATGTACCACCCGGTCTAAGGGAAATTGCAGAGTTAGAAGTCTCAAAACTACTGCAAAAAAGAGCCATTCAGCCAGTTACAACAGACCATTCAGAGCCCGGAATCTACTCAAGGTTCTTTTTGGTCCCCAAAAAGACGGGAGACTGGAGACCAATATTGGATCTCAGCAGACTCAACAAGTCTGTCAGGAAGACAAGATTCCGAATGGTCACTCTTCAGTCAATTCTGCCCTTCTTACAGAAGGACAACTGGATGTGCTCAATAGATATCACATCAAGATTCACAGACGCTCCAGGAGATTTCTCCGCTTTCGGCTGGGGTCCAGTCATTTTCAGTTCAGAGCCCTGCCCTTTGGTCTCACTACAGCCCCCAGAGTGTTCACCAAATGCATGGCAGTGGTCACGGCTCACCTGAGACGTCAAGGATTCCAGGTGTTTCCGTATCTCGACGACTGGCTCCTGTCAGCCACCACCAGGCATCAGCTTTTACAAGCCAGGGATTACACAATAAACCTTTGTTCTCATTTGGGCATCTCGATCAACTTCGAAAAGTCATCCTTATTGCCCTGCCAGTCTATTACCTTCATAGGCACAAACTTAAACACTGTTCGGATGTCAGCTACCCTTACAGATCAAAGAGTTTCAGACATTCAGAGTCATGTCAGAATCATTCTGGCCAACAAGAAAGTACAGGCCAGAATGGTTCTAAAGGTATTAGGTCTCATGGCTGCGGCCATTACTCTTCTTCCCCTGGCTCGATTCTACATGCGCCTTCTTCAGTGGATGCTGTTTACACAATGGTCATACCAACAACTTCCAATGCGTCACCAGATTCTGGTGACACAGACATGCAAAGAGCATCTTGCTTGGTGGATCACATCTCCTCAGGTTCACCAAGGCAGGTACTTTGTACCCCATCCCGATAGCCACTGTCACCACGGATGCCTCCCTGATCGGGTGGGGGTCATTATCAGGGCAGGATGGTTCATGGGACGTGGCAGCCGCTCGAGTACCATCTGCACATAAATGTCCTGGAGATGAGAGCAGTGCTTTTAACGTTGCAAGCCCTCAACGACTTTCTTCCCGTAGGGACAATTGCAGTCCACACAGACAACATGTCTGTAGTTTGGTATATCAACAAACAGGGCGGAACCAAGTCCTACCCCTTGTGTCGAGAAGCGCTCAGACTATGGCAATGGGCGATCTCCTCTCATCGGTTTCTGGTAGCAACGCATATCCCTGGGAAAACCAGCATTGTAGCGGACAGATTGAGCAGAGCTATTCTCATGCCTCACGAGTGGTCTCTCAAGCAATCTATAGCGGAAGAGATTTTTCTGGAATGGGGTCGTCCATGCTGCGATCCTTTTGCTACTCCCCAAAACAGCAAATGTCCAGACTTCTTCTCTCTCTTCCCTCCATCAGGCCATCCCCCCAGAGACGCTCTGACCCAGGATTGGCCCCAGGGACTTCTTTATGCCTTCCCTCCATTTCCTCTGATCCCTCAGGTTATCCAGAAAGCTACCGTTTTGAGAGCCAAATTGATTCTCATTGCCCCTTACTGGCCTCGACAAGTTTGGTTTCCGTTCCTCCATCATCACCTTTTGGTGCAGCCGTGGCATCTGGACCCAGTGCCAGATCTTCTGATTCACCAATCGGGTCAGCTGCACCGGTCAATCCCTTCTCTCAACCTCACAGCATGGTTGCTCCACTTCCTTCCTTAGCCAGGCTTCCTTTGATCTCTAACCCAGTTAGAGACATCATAGTAACCGCTAAAATCCTCTACCAGGAGGATTTATACAAGCAAATGGAAACGTTTCTTTTATTGGGCTAAGGCCAAGAATATTGATCCTTTTACTGCCCCTGTTCAGGCAGTCCTGGACTTCTTAGCAGAGATTTTTCATGCAGGCTCCTCTTCTTCCACAGTCAGAGTTCAATTGGCTGCTATTTCCAATTTTCATGTCTGGATAGCAGATCATAATATTATGTCCCATAGGCTCTGCAGGGCCTTCTTAAAAGGAATTTTCCTACTAAAGCCTCCAATCAGGAATCCTCCTCCTCAGTGGGATCTAAATTTAGTGCTGACATCCTTGATTCTTCCCCCCTTCGAGCCAGCTGTTTCTTGTTCACTGAAATATCTTTCTTGGAAAACTTTATTCCTAGTGGCTATTACATCGGCCAGGAGGGTGTCTGAACTTCATGCTCTTTCGGTTCGACCCCCCTATTTGGTTTTTCACAAAGACAGAGTATCTTTGAGAACTAACCCAACCTTTTTGCCTAAGGTCGCTTCAAAGAACAATTTGAATCAATCCATTGATCTCCATGTATTTTTCCTAACTATTCAGATAGAGCTGAACAAAAGCTACATTATCTTGATGTCCACCGTCAACTTAGATATTATTTGGACAGAACAAAAAAATTTTAGAAAATCTGATCAACTTTTTGTTTCCTATGCGGATAATAAGAAAGGCCTTCCTGTTTCTAAAGTGACCTTGTCCAGATGGCTTTCTTCGGTCATCTCTGAAATTTATCTGCTCAGGGGAAAACAGCTGTGCTCAAAACCTAAAGCACATTCAACTAGGAGCTTAGCTACTTCTACAGCTTTTCAAGCTAGACTTCCTTTAGACACTATTTGTGCAGCGGCCACTTGGGCCACTCCTCACACTTTTGTTTCCCATTACAATTTGGACTTGGCCTCCAGGGACAGAGCCAGTTTTGGCTCTACAGTCCAAGAGTTTGTTCCATTGAGCCACCCAGGATAGAGGTGCTAGGGACGCGGTCCCATCAAGCAAGAATGAAGGCGAGATTGACAACTTAACATTAAGAAGTTATGTACCTACCATAACGTTCCATGTTAGTTGTCTTCTCTTGCCTTCTTTCTTGACCCTCCCTCCTTCCCCTGGCCTGGACAGACCTTGTTATAAGAAACTGTTATGCTGAAGACCATTCAGACCTGGTCCTTCTTCCATCTGTAAGTTTTCTTTCTTCCTTTTGGAAGTATTTTATGCTTGGTGCTATTGCCCTTTGTCATCAAACAAGATCTGGGTACTTACCGCCTTGCATCATGGGATATGGGGCTGCCTCGAGCTGGTAAAAGTGACTCTCGAGCTTAGCAAGTGCCGAGTCGGAGCCGAGGGATCGGCTCCGAACCCATCAAGCAAGAAAGAAGGCGAGAGAAGACAACTAACATGGAACGTTATGGTAGGTACATAACTTCTTATTTTCTTGCAAACCACTGACATTATTTAAGTGTTGAAGTCAGAAAATGACAGACATTTGACTTTCAGAGTTCACACCCCTCAGAAAGTACATGCTAATGTGTAAAACCTGTTCTATCCATTATTTTCAAGTTTGTAAGAGCAATATTTAAAAAGTGTCCCTATTTTTGGGCCCTTTGTTCCCCCATAATTTGTCTTTGTCCAGATTTCTTACTTTTAAGAGGTTGAGAGGTTTAGTGCTTGGCTTCCCTTTTTATCTTTTCAGGAGGCGTGGTGCCTTAATTGGAGAGTCTGTGCTGTTGGCAGTGTTTTGGGAGCTGACCCTTAAACACTGCTTAGGTAGAATTGCTTTGTTTCCTTATGTCTGAGGTCCACTTGGTCATGGCTCCATAGGCTTGCTCCCTAAGACTGGTTCTGCTTTTATGGCCAGGTGTACAGGTTTGCCTCAGGGATTGGTGTTCGGTCCTAAGTTTGCAAACCTCTACATGGTTCCACGGTGGAGTCTGTTTTTCTCTCCGTAGCGCTATGGCCCGGGATCTAATCTGCTTTTTTCTCCTAATGACCTTAGAATTGACACAGTGGCAGAGATCTTTCTCCACTCCCCCATCAATGGTGTTTTCCAGAAGGTTTTTTCCATTCGAAGTGCATGGACAGAGGAGAGCATTACAGCTCATCCACTGGGCCTTTCACACAGAGAGGAAGGACTATCTGTTTTTTCCAGAGGTTATCCCCTTCCTTCCCCTCCTCTGGAACATGACAGTCTTGCCTGGATGTTGCGGTAGCAACCTGTCTCAGTGTGACAGATGGTGATTAATCCCTGTTTGTCCTTCCCTTCTCACATTCAAGAGTATGACTCTTCTCTTGGGGACTATGCGAGTTCCCCTTAAATACACCCGCACTGAGTTGTTTACTGTCGCCCACCTGTCTAGACCATAGACGATTGCAACAAAAACTTTCATAAGTTTGTCCCCGTGGAAGATACCAAATATCTTCCAGACAGCTGATCAAAGTATCCCCTTAAGTGACCCGTGTACACGCGACTGTTCTATCTAATGGATCCCCAAAACATTCATTACCCTTTCTTGGTTGCGGTTCATTAAGCAACTTTTTAATTCTTCTTTTGACTCCAATTCTTAGGGTGACATCAAGATGTTCTCTCCCCAAACATCTACTGGGTCAGCCATTTTTAAATGCTTCAATATCTCTCATCCTTTGTGTAGAAGAAGAAATCTTTCAGCTGGTTAGGCCATGACTCCACTGTTTTACAGATCTGGCATGACACTAGAATTCTTGGGGTAACTCCATGAAGCGTTTCTTTTTGTGTAACCCCCCCCCCGAGGGCTTCTCCTCCTTTAGGACATCTGTGAATTTACCCACTCATCTGCAACTTATAAAACAAAGGTGCAAGACCATGAATGCCACTGGAATATAAACCTTTCATCTTCCAGTCATGTGCATTTCAGCAAGGCTATAAGAATAAGTACTTAGGAAGGAGTCTACAACAGATTCTTAGATACTTCTCCTTTGATAAATCCCATCAGAATCCTGATGTACCTCACAAGCTGCCCTCCTCCAGAAAAATTTGGGGGGTCATGCTTTCTGCTGTATCTAGACGCCTGGACTAATTTCGCAACCAATTCCTGCGGTGTCAAAAGACGTGGGTCCAGCGATTTATGTAATTATTCGAAGTCTCAATGTAACCTATCTAAAGTCCTAGTACCTTACAATTCAATCCATCCAGCCTCTTCTGTGCTAGACATTTTGGAGTCATCGGGAGCTTATCTCTATCCATTCAGTTTTCCATTTTCTCTAGCTCTTTTAGCTACAATTTTTCATGCAAATCCTTCAGTAGGCTTGACAGTACAATGGCTTAATCTGATGTTAATCTTCGTTCATTCCTTACTGATGGGTTATCGGTTCCGTCCTCGGAACTGAGCTGACCTTATACCAAGCTCACATCAGCCAAAAACTCTCGAGCCAAGATCCTACCCACAATGCTCTGCTCCCTGTTACCTCAGATCTTGTTTGCCGCTTTGCTGTACAGCCGTGTCAAGCTTTCTCTCAGCTAAGTATTCAATTTTTTGAAGTTTTTCTATTAGTGTTTAGAAAGTTTTCAACTCTTCACTATTTCTATCCTCCTACCCTATCGCAACTTTGAGACTCCCTCCCTATAGTATTTTCCTTTTTCTTACCTTTGAGGTAATTCTCCATTACCATCATTGGTAATTCTTCTTCTTCTCCCTTTCTTACCCTTCTGGGTTGTTTCTTAACCTTTGATTAGTGTCGTAGTTTCTCCCTTGATATCACAATGTCGGCTAAGAAAAGTAGTGTTGGTTTCAAACAATGTACAGAATGCGGCCGTAAGTTACCGCTTTCTAATGGCCATGACTTGTGTGTTTGAGTGTTTCCCACCTTTCAGTAGATCCTCCGTGTGGGATTTGTAGAAATTTTTCGACTAGGACTCTTAATGAAAGGAAGAATAAATTTATCCTAAAAGGCCTCCTTAAAACTCCTTTCTGCAAGGCTGTCTCTGGGTTGGAGGGCTTACCCCCTCCTCCTAAACCCCGTGAGAGGTGTTCTTCCTCCTTGAGGTCGCTCACTTCATCTCCCTCTGGAGATCTGAAGGAGTCGACTCACAAAAAGGTAAAAATTTCAGTCCCTGCGCTGCCATCTGTGGTACTTTCGGCCCCAGCCTTGGCACCGCCCCTGTTTATTATGTCTTCATCGCCACCGGAGTTCACGTTGCAGACACTTATGGCTTCGACAGTTTCATTGCAGCCTTTTTTGGCACCACTGACGTTGGTGCAGACCCTCTTGGCACCGTCTCTCCAGGTACAGTCTCTTTCGGCACCTTTGGTGCAGACTCCTTCGGCTCCATCCTTGCCGATGCAGTCAACTTCCGGGATACTGCCCCCTACGATGCAGCCACCTTCGGCACCGACCTGCTCGGTGCAGTCACTTATGGCACCGTCGTTACCGGTGCAGACACCTTCGGCACTGTATTCATCGGTGCAAACATTCGCCACACCACCCTTCACGGTGCAGATACCCTCGGCACCATTCTCTTCAGTGCAGACACCTTCGGTTCCGGGCTCTGCACCACACGAATTTGCAAGAAGTAAGTACTCTCTCTCCTTAGATCCTTTTGTGGGACGTCAGTGCATCCCTTTTTTAGACAGGCCAGGATCTTCATTGGGTCTCTCTATGAGGTTGACCAGGAGCCTCTCAGAACAGGATGTGTTGCGGCTTGTCGATCAGTTGCTTGTGGCCAGGGGACTCTCTCACCCATCTAAAGCTGCGCTCCCTCTTGCAGGTGACCGTATTTCTCCACAGACTCCTTCTTACACTCCTTCGACTTCCAGGGAGGCATCAAAGCCCCTTCCTCCGACATCAGCTTCCCTTCCTTCGACACCAACAGTGGACCTAACTTTGGAGCCAGAGTCGTCATTGTGGCCCTCAGTGCACTGGGCACTGGTCCCTTCTCAGGCTAGCGGCTGTGCCATGGGGGGTAGGCGTTCTTGGTTCGCTAATTTTTTGTATGGCACCCTCCAGGAATCCTCCTCCCCTTACGCTCCACAGTCCCCTTGAGACTCCTGGTCTGGGGGTCGGCTTGTCGGAGCGGGTGTGACCCCAGTTCCTAGGTTGTCATGCTCAGTTCCAGGCTTCCATCCCTCTTCGGGCTGTACGGCCTTCCAGGCCTTGGAGAGGGCACTTGCCTGTGCTGGCAAAACATCCCTGTCGGAGTCCTTGCCCCCCTCTGTGCCGCAACTGTCGCAAGCCACAACTACCACAGCCTGGGCACAAGGGCCTCTGGTTTCTCCCCTTCAGAGATACCCTCTTCGCAATCTTCCCCAGAGCTCCCCACTGAGGAAATCCCTTGCAAGGCTTCATGCAAGAGGAAGCACATAGACTCCACTGAGGAGTCTTTAACCGAAGATGCAGACTTTGATGACTGGGAAGTGTCTCCACGATCACCCTCTGTTGAGGTGTCCTTTGGTGACATCCTCGAGATCCTAAGACAGAGGGGCGACTGGAAGTCCTCCAACCCTTCCTCAGAGGAATCCGTATTCCTGCAAACCTTTCGTGCCCGGCTCCGTACCTTTTGGGTTACCCCACTGGCTGATGAGTTGTCCAGCACCGTGTCCAGCATGCATGGAAGGCTCCTGACACTTTGGAAGGTATACCTCGGAGGCCTGACAAAATATTATCTCCCCCTGTTGAACATCCTCATTGGTCCAAAGGTCTTCCAGTAGATGCCATGTTGGTGGCAGCTGCAACCAAAAAAGACTTGGCAGAAGAGAGCCAGACTGTCCATCCGCCCAACAAGGAGTTGTGGGCAATAGACTCTGGAAGCCTGTGTTTGCTTCATCAACCTTCGCTGTAATGACCTTGAACTACTTGGCACACTTTACGAGGCTCCAGAGAGACCTTATCAACCAACTCTCTGAAACCTTGGCAGGAGCTGTTTTTGATGAGGTGCGTGACAACGTAGCCTGTCAGATAGTGACCCTGGAATCACTATCCAATTCTTCCATGCATCTCATTTCACAGGCAACGGAAGGAGTGGCTAGAGCAGCAGGCGCAGGCATAGTCATGAAACGTCATGCCTGGATGCACCTTTGTGACTTTGTGGACTCCTTTATGGCTTCCTTTATGAATGTCCTCATCAAGGCCACTTCATTGTTTGGCCCAAAGGTTAAAGATATGCAGGCAAGGTGCAACCAAGATGGTAAGACCCTGTCTGCCATTGGTTTACGACACTCCACTCCTCAACGATTCTACTCTGGAAATCAGAGGAGTGGGAAGATGTGGGGCAGAAAATCACAGGGCTTTTTCTGTGGCGCATGTGCCGAGTACTCCTGTAAGGGCTAAGGGGGAAACTCTTAATGGAAGATGCCCCTTTCGGGGCAGGGGAGGTCCGCGAAACTGGGGTTCCAGAGATTCTTTCTCTGGGCAATCCTACCAGCACTCCTGAAGCGTTGCCCGACTGCTCACCTCTGGGAAGCGGTCGGGGGTCATTATTCCTTGTACCCCACTGCCTGGTGAACCGTAACCACTGATTCTTACATACAACGGATAATATCCAGGGGCTACCACATTTCCTTCCATCTCTGTCCCACTTCCCCAAGAAATTTAGCCGACATCCCTCCCAGTCAAAGGGAAGCAGCAACACACGAAATCTGAAAGCTGCTACAAAAAAGAATAATCCAAATGGTCCCCCCAGACCAGATAGGATCCGGTTTTTACTCAAGATTCTTTTTAGTGCCAAAAAAGACAGAGGACTGGAGACGGATTTTGGATCTCAGCACACTAAAATTTGTAAAAGCAGAGAAATTCCGGATGGTCACGGTTCAATCTATCCTTCCTGTTTTGGAAGAAGACGATTGGATGTGCTCTATAGATAGTCAAGATGCGTATTACCATATAAAAGTGGACAAGTGCTCAAGAAGATACCTCCGCTTCTGCATAAGAGCCAATCATTACCAATTTCGAGCACTGCTCTTCGGTCTCTCTACAGCCCCCAGAGTGTTCACCAAATGCATGGCAGTGGTTATCGCTCACCTGCGACTTCAAGGATTCCAGGCGTTTCCATACCTAGACGACTGTCCCCTTACCGCCCCCACCAAGCATCTATTGGAGGAAGCCCTAGATGACACTCTTCTCACAGCTCAGTGCCTGGGAATCACTATAAACTGGGAGAAGTCCAACACTGACCCCAGAACAATCTTTAGAATTCATCGGAGTTCTGTTGGACACTAGGAATTATACAGCATCTCTTCCAGATCACCGACTTCAAAGAATAAGACAACAGGTTCAGCCGTTAATTTGTCACCACAAATCTTCTGCTCGGTCTGATGTTCATCGTGTTACCCTGCTGCAGTCATCACACTTGGGTTATCCTGCCGTCAGGCGGTCCCGCAGTCGTCCCGAATTCCAAAGTCTTGGTCCGGCGTTGGTTGCTGTCGCTTCTTCCCTGACGTCAGAGCGCTAGGGGTATATCGGAGGCATCCTACGCCATTTTCTTCAGTCTTTCTTGCCGTGCAGTGCCCGAAGCAGAAGCAGTTCGCAAGTGTTGGTCGGCCGACACTTGAGATTTTCGAATGGAGTTTCAGTCCGAAGTCTTCAAAGCTAAGTACCCCGTTGGGGAACCTTTTCTTGCCTCAGTCCGATGTCAGAAAAAGTTAACAATTGCATTTCTTGTGGGAAGCAAATACCTCATAAAGACTTTCATTCTTTTTGTATACCTTGCCTAGGCCCAGACCACGACGTCACTGGTTGTCGGTTTTGTGCTAGGTTCAATAAATGAACTATAAAGTGACGCTTTGATTTCGCACGACACTACTTCGGTAGAAAATTTAATTACACTATGCCGTCGGAGCAACCGACTACCGGCGTGCATAAAAAACGCAAAGATAGAGACAGGCAGCCTAGATCCAAGTCAGACTCCGAGGCCTCGGCTGGGCCGGTCACCGGTTCTCCGGTTTTCAGTGAGGCGCCTACGCAGCCCCTGGCTACTGCTGAATTGGATCCCCAGACCGCTTGGATCCCCCAGCAGAGAGTTCTAGGCCGACGCAGCCATTTTCTTTAGGCCCTACCGACGACATTGCAGTAGGGGAAGCCGGTGCTGTAGAAACACCTTCGGTTTCTGAAGGTGTCTTCAGACCGACTACTCTCACCATAAAATCTTATGCTAAGCTTAAGACTCCTCTAAAACCAAAAAAGCCTACACTTCAGTCTCCAGGTCAAGGCCTTATGCCTAAAAAACAGATGCTTAAAATGGCTGAAGATTTGATTTCTTTCATCAGGGGTTCCCAACCCCCCCCCCCCCGACAAAAGGCCTAGACAAGAGGAGGATTATGCTTCCTCTGATCAAGTGTCTGTTTCCTCAGGCTCCTCTGAGGAACAGGATTACTCCTTTCCCCCTTATGAAGATTCTGATGCTGAAGACTCCATTCCCTCAGCTTCTCCCCCTGAAGATTATTCCTTTGGGGAAACCTTACATACCATGAGGGAACATTTCCACTGGGAAGGTCAGGACTACTCCGACTCAAAGAAAAGGCTCCGAGAGTTTCTTTTACTCCCCCAGCACAGACCACTTGCTATCCCCCCAGTTTTGGACATTGTGGATGATGTTTTCTTAGAATCTATGGTCTGTTCTCCAACTCTTGGGGTCGATGGCAGCCTCGAACACCATTGTTCTTCTGGCCAGGTTCCACATGAGACTTCTTCAGTGGCTACTTCTCACTCAGTGGTACCCTCTACAACATCCTTTGTCTATTCAGATAAGTGTAACTCAGAGATGCAAGCAAGATTTGCTCTGGTGGATGTCTCAAAATACCCAACATTGGTTTTGCTCCTTCAGCCCCCATCAGCCAAAAGCCACAGTGACCACGGACGCCTCCCTGATGGGGGGGGTGGTGGTATCTCAGGGAAACTCAGTCCAAGGCACCTGGTCGGAGACTGAGGCTCTTTTGCATATCACTGTCCTGGAACTGAGGGCGGTGCTTTTAGCTTTGCAAGCATTCCACTCGATCCTTCCGTCAGGGACTTTTGCAATCCAGTCAGACAACATGTCAGTAGTCTGGTACATCAACAAGCAAGGAGGCACCAGATCTTACCCGTTATGCCGAGATGCCTTGAGAATATGGCAATGGGCAATGGCTTCCAAACGCTTTCTAATTGCAATGCACATTCCCGGGAGCTCCAATGTGATAGCGGACAAATTGACCAGGTGCATTCTACAACCTCAGGAGTGGTCTCTCAATCCTGAGATAGCAGCAAACATTTTCAACCACTGGGGCCAGCCTTGCTGCAATCTATTTGCCTTCCCAGTCAAATACAAGTGCAGCAACTAGTTTGCCTTGATCCCCCCTCGGGGACAGTCACCGAGAGACGCTCTAGTCCACGCTTGGCTGTCGGTTCTGCTTTATGCTTACCTTCCTGTCCCCCTCATCTCTCAGTTTTTTTAAGAAAGCACGGCAGTTGAACAGCAAAGTAATTCTCATTGCTCCATATTGGCCTAGACAAGTTTGGTTCCCCTTCCTCTGGCCTCACCTGCTAGATCGACCATGGATTCTCAGTCCAACTCCGACATTGATCTCCCATCCGCAGGGTCTGACCTACCCTAATCTAACAAATCTGAAGCTGACAGCTTGGTTTCCCTACTTCCAATGATTGCCATGCAGGCTAATCTCTCTTCCCCGATGCGTAGTATTCTTATAGCATCTCATAAATCATCCACCAGGCTAACCTATCTCAGCAAATGGAAAAGATTTACATTATGGGCATTGAACAAACAATTGGACCCCTTGTCAGCCTCAGTTTCGGTAGTATTAGATTATTTATCAGATCTCTTTCATTCTTGGGGTATCCGCCTCTACTGTTCGTATTCATTTAGCTGCCATTTCTAATTTCCACATTGGTTTCCAGGACTCTTCACTCATGTCACACAGACTGTGTAAGACTTTCTTGAAGGACGTTTTTCATCTAAAACATCCCATCTGAAGTAGTTAACTTCATTTGTGCATCAACCTATGGGTCTTCGGATCCATATCGGATCCGAGCCGGCAGTTTCCAACAGCTGAGATCCGAGCTCCGAGCTCCTCCCCCTCCCAATAATCCCCTGCCATCCCTACCTGACCTCAGATCTAGTTTGCCACGGTTGAAGCCAGCAGCTTGATCTTTGAGTTCCAGGCGTTGGGAATTTCTAATCAAGACTTTGCGAGGAAATTTTGTCTTTTTTTCTTTACTTTCCTGTCAAAAAAAAAAAAAGTGTTGTGTGTGTGTTTAGCTTCCCCTTGTAGTTTTCTTCGCTACAAATTTTAATTTTAGCTTATCCCCCCCCCCTCGTGAGAGCGTTAGGGCATGTGTCTGTGTGTGCTTGGGGCCTAGTGTGTGTGTCTTTCTTAGTATAATGTCTGAGGCCCCAAAGACATTCTTTTCTAAATGTACCGAGTGTGGCCATAAGCTATCCCCAGCGGATGGCCACACTCTGTGCGTTTTCTGCCTTGGGGTTAAACACCTCTCTTCTGGTTGCACTATTTGTGCGGTGTTCAACCCCAGGGCACTTGGGACCGGAGGTCGAAGTTGATTCTGGTGGGACTTCTGCCCCCGGACTCGGCTCCTACCTCCGGTCCCCCCGTGGTGCCTGCCGCAGCTGCGGCAGTACCCACGACTGCTTCCCTTCCCCTGGCCGGGACTCAACCTCCCACCTCGGGCCAGGAGGATAGGGAAGCCAGAAAAGAGAAGCGCAGGGAGAAGCACCACAAGCGGCGGGCCGAGGCCTCTACATTGGCCCCGCCAGCTAAGCGGGCTTCTCTCTCCGAGTCTTCTCCTTTCCGGCTCCGGTCACCTTGCTTCTCACCGGGACTGGAGGAGGAGGAGGAGGCCTGTTCTCCCTCGAGGTCATCGAGGCGGCACTCCCGTCCCGCCTCGGTGGACTCGTCCAGGTCCACCAAAAGCTTAACGGACGCAGATTTGGACCGGATGATGAGAAGATTCCTCCAGGTCCAACTGCAGATGGGAGTGCTCCTGCCCCCCCCCCCCTCCGGGGGGGAGCTCGACCCCCTTTTTTGCCCCGATAGCTCCTTCTCCAACCCGCTTCCCGGGTTTGGAGTCCTCGGAGCCGAGTGGAGTTGGAGCCGGGGGGGGGGGGGTGTCGGCACCGATAGTATCGGGTACTTCTGCGCCGACAGCGCCCTAGAGTCTGTCGGGTCCCTTTTCCACGGATCCGAGCTCTCTGAGCCGAGAGCTGAGCTTCGGATCCGAGGGTGTCAGTGTGCCTTCGGCTCCGTCCAGGTCGGAGCATACTGGCCCGTCGGATCAGATAGTGTCGGCGCCGATCCGCTCGTCGGATCCAAGGGAGGGTTTGCTCTCTAATCCCAGAGAGAGCAGCTCTCCTTCGGCTTTCGACGTGGTGGAGAGGGCTCTGTTGAGGGTTTCCAGGCCCCTGGCCACAGCTACGGCTCCACCCCGCACTCCCTCTCAGTTGGCTCTAACTTCTATCACCCGGCCCCAGGAACAGCCTGCTCTAACGTCCCAGGTAGTTCCCTTGTTGGGACATGATGAGCCTGGTGAGGCATCCCCCCCCCCCCCGAGGAGGTCCCTCACAAGCACAAGTGCAAAAGGAGGCACTTGGACTCCCCTGAGTCCTTGACCGAGGACACAGATTTGGAGGAAGGGGAAGGCTCCCCAAGATCACCCCCCGAAGACATCTCCTTTGGAGACATCATGGAGATGCTCAGAATAAGGGGTGGGTGGTCCGCCCAAAGCCTACCTCGGACAAGTCTGTGTTCCTGGAGGCGTTTGAAGCAGGCCCGTCTACCTCTTGGGTGTCCCCTCCAGCCGACCCCCTGGTAGACCTGATCACTACCAGGGCATAGAAGGAGCCGGACACTGTGGAGCCCGTCCCGAAGAGACCTGATAGGATACTTAGTCCCCCCTCTGACAGAGTGCACTGGAGTAAGGGATCCCCGGTAGATGCCATGTTGGTGGCGGCAGCCACCAAGAGGGAACTGGCCCAAGAAAGTCCCTCGGTCCATCTTCCTAGCAAGGAATCTCGGGCGATGGACCGCCTTGGGAAGCGAGTCTTCAGTTCAGCTACATTCTCGGTAGGGTCACTGAACTACATGGCACATGTCATATGGCCCCAGCGAGACCTTATTAAAGAGTACGCTGGGTCGCCCCCGGAGTCCATGTTGGCGGAGGACAAGCAGGTGTACTCTGCCCAAATGGCCACTCTTAGGTCTATTTCTAATACCTCTATGCGGCTACTATCCCATGCTACGGAAGGAGCCGCTAGAGCTAGCGGAGCGGGCGTAGTCATGAGGCGACAGGCGTGGTTCCGCCACTGTGATTTCGCGGAACACTTTAAGGCGTTGTTCGCTAATGCCCAATTCGATGGTTCTGCCCTCTTTGGCAAAACCATACGCGAAACGTTAGTCCAGAGCGAGTAGGACGGAGGACGGGAAGACGTCTGCTGTCTGAGTCCGCTTCTCTGCTCCCCAGAGGTCTTTCTCCAAGAACCAAAAGGGACAGAAAAAGATGTGGTTCTGGAAGTCGCAACAGTCCCGTGACGCTCCGGACACCCAGTCCTTCCGAGGCAGAGGAGGACAGGGTGGACGCCGCCCTAGGGGCAGAGGGGGTCCGAGGAGTTTTGGGTCCAGAGAATCATTCTATGATCGGCCCACGCAGCAACCCTGAGGGGTTACCCGACTGCTCCACTCTCGAGGCAGTCGGGGGGCGTTTTTCGAGGCACCTGGCAGCTTGGGAGTCCATCACGACAGATCGCTGGGTGCTTCGTATCATATCCAGAGGTTACCAAATCCCGTTTCTTCATCCCCCTCGCAATCCCAGATTCCTCCCCGATGCCCCCCCCCCCGATCAGAGGGAGGCCGCGGCTGCGGAAATCCAGCAGCTGCTAGAAAAAAGGGCCATTCAGCACGTCCCCCCAGACCAGTTCGGATCGGGCTTTTACTCCAGGTTCTTCTTGGTGCCAAAAAAGACGGGGGACTTAAGGCCAATCCTCGATCTATCCCTCTTGAACCTGTCACTAACCAAAGAAAAGTTCCGGATGGTCACACTTCAATCCATTCTCCCCCTCTTGCAGGAAGAACGACTGGATGTGCTCTATAGACCTCAAGGATGCGTACTACCACATCTTGATGGACAGACGCTCCAGGAGGTTCCTTCGCTTCCGGCTAGGAACCAGTCATTACCAATTCAGGGTCCTCCCCTTTGGTCTCACCACAGCCCCCAGGGTGTTTACCAAGGTTTTGTCAGTGATAGCGGCCCACCTGAGACTCCAGGGAATTCAGGTCTTCCCCTACCTGCACGACTGGCTCCTGACCGCCCCCACAAGACATCTACTCTGTGCGGCCAGGGACTCTCTCCTCCGTCTAGCCCCCCGGCTGGGGATCAAAGTCATTGTAGAGAAATCTTCCCTCCTGCCGACCCAAATCATAGACTTCATCGGGGCCAGATTGGATACATGCCGGCTCCTAGCCTTCTTGACTTCGGACCGGCTTCGAACCCTGAGACTCCATGTGTGGGCCATTCTTCAATCCCCATCTCCTTCAGCAGCTTTGGTCCTGAGGACCCTAGGGTCGATGGCAGCTGCCATCAACCTGCTGCCCATGGCGCATTTGAACATGAGGGTCCTGCAGTGGACCCTCCAAGTCCAGTCGTCCTTTCTGCATTATCCTCTAAACCATCCCATTCGCCTCAGCAGGGTTTGCAGGAAGGCCCTCCTGTGGTGGCTCCAGTCCCTGGACCTCCTCAAAGGTCTGCCCTTTGCTATGTCCCATCCCCTAACCACGGTGACCACGGACGCCTCTCGCCTTGGGTGGGGGGGCATTGTCTAGGCAGGACAGTCCAAGGCACGTGGGACCACACGGAGACCTCGATGCATATCAGTGTCCTAGAGATGAGGGAGGTGCTGTTGGCGTTGCAAGCACTCCAGAGACGCCTTCCCGTGGGGACTATTGCTGTCCAGACTGACATGTCGGTAGTCTGGTATATCAACAAACAAGGGGGAACCAGGTCCTATCCACTTTGCCGAGAGGCCATGAGAGTGTGGGAATGGGCGATCTCCACCAACCGCTTTCTCATAGCGACACACATTCCGGGACGGTCCAACATCCTAACGGACAGACTGAGTCGCACGATTCTCTTGCCGTACGAGTAGTCTCTGAATCCCGAAGTAGCGAAACAAATATTCTCCAAATGGGGTCAACCTTGTTGCGATCTTTTCACTTCTCCCTCAAACACGAAGTGCAGCGACTACTTCGCTCTAATCCCCCCACCCGGGGAATCCCCCCGAGACGCTCTGGCACATGCTTGGCCACCCGGTCTCCTTTATGCTTATCCTCCTCTTCCTCTAATGCTGAAGTTCCTTATAGAAAGCCAGTCGGCTGGGGAGCAGAATAATCCTCATTGCCCCATTCTGGCCTCGTCAGGCTTGGTTCCCTTATCTATGGTCTCATCTAGTGAAGCCTCCCTGGATACTGGATCCCATCCCGGATCTGATGTCGCACCCGTTAGACCTTCCGATCCCGAATCTGGACAATCTGAAGCTCACAGCTTGGTAGCTCCAGTTCCACTCCTAGCTAGGACTCCCGGTATCTCTTCTCCGGTCAAAGCTATCTTAGTGGCAGCCCACAAGCCGTCTACTAGAAGACCTTATGATAGCAAATGGAAACGTTTTTCTGTTTGGGTGGAGCAACAAAACTTAGACCCCTTTATGGCTCCATTGCCCGCAGTGTTAGACTTTTTGTCAGGACTTTTTGACCAAGGAGCCAGCTCTTCCATGGTCAGAGTTCAGCTGGCAGCAATTTCACATTATCACGTGGGGAGTGACCTAGGCCCTTTGATCTCAACCAGATTGTGTAAGGCCTTTTTGAAGGGTACCTTCCTACTAAGACCCCCGGGGAAGGACGTAGTCCCTCCTTGGGATTTAGCGCTCGTGCTCCAGGCTTTGACAGCTCCTCCCTTTGAGCCTGCAGCTTCAGTGGATCTTAAACTATTATCCTGGAAAACAGCCTTTCTCGTCGCTATCACTTCGGCCAGAAGGGTTTCTGAACTACAAGCCCTTTCCGCCAGGCCACCGTATTTGACTTTTCACAAAGACAGAGTATCCCTCAGCACCAATCCCTCCTTTCTTCCTAAGATTGCTTCCGAATCAAATATCAATCAAAGTATTAACTTACCTGTCTTCTTTCCCAATTACCAAAACAAAGGCGAATATAATTTGCACTCGGATGTTCATAGACGACTATGTTTCTACTTGCACAGAACAGCTGGTCATAGGCAATCAGACCAGCTGTTTATTTCCTTTGCTAAAACTAATTTTGGAAAATCAGTTTCTAAAGTCACACTGTCCAGATGGATTTCACAGTGTATTCTACTAGCATATGAAAGTTTTGGCCGGCCCGCACCCCAAGGAGTCCACACCCATTCTACTAGGTCAATTTCCACTTCTGCTGCCTTTCGTTCTAGAGTGTCATTGGATGAAATTTGTTCGGCAGCCACTTGGGCTTCATCTCATACCTTTATAAATCATTACAAGTTGGACCTGGTCTCTAGAGGGAGAGCATCCTTTGGCTCTGCAGTGCTCTGGAACATCCTTCCATGAGGACCTCCCAAGATTTAGGTAGCTGGGGACTCTGTCCCATAGGTTGATGCACAAATGAAGTTAACTACTTCAGATTAAGAAGTTATGAACTCACCATAACGTTCCATCTGAGTAGGTAAACTTCATTTGGCAGCAACCGTCCGTCCCCCCCTTCCCCCTGACCGTCGGATGTTTATATTACTCTTATTGTCATCTGATTGTATCGAGGTCAGACCATAGACTGGCGATTTGGTGCAGGTCTTGCATTAGGCAAACTCGATCTGAGGTCAGGTAGGGATGGCAGGGGATTATGGGTAGGAGGAGGAGCTTGGAGCTCGGATCTCAGCTGTTGGAAACTGCCGGCTCGGATCCAATATGGATCCGAAGACCCATAGGTTGCTGCCAAATGAAGTTTACCTACTCAGATGGAACATTATGGTGAGTACATAACTTCTTATTTAGAGAACCAGTACAACCTTGGAACTTGTCTTTGGTTCTGCAAGCCCTAACAGCACCCCCCTTTGAACCTGCATCTTCATGTGATTTAAAGTACCTCTCTTGGAAAACCTTGATGTTCATCGTGTTACCCTGCTGCAGTCATCACACTTGGGTTATCCTGTCGTCAGGCAGTCCTGCAGTCGGCCGGAATTCCAAAGTCTTGGTCCGGCGTCGGTTGCTGTCGCCTCTTCCCTGACGTCCGTGCGCCAGGGGTATATATAGTGCAACCGGCGCCATTTTCTTCAGTCTTTCTTGCCGCACGGTGCCCGAAGCTGAAGCAGTTCGCAAGTGCCGCTCGGCCGACTCCTGAGATTTTCGAATTCGAATTTCAGACCGAAGTCTTCTATAAAGCTAAGTACCCGTTAGAAACTTTTCTTGCCTCAGACCGATGTCAGAAAAAGTTAACAGTTGTATTTCTTGTGGGAAGCAAATACCTCATAAGGATTTTCATTCTTATTGCATACCTTGCCTCGGCCCAGACCACAACGTCACTTCTTGTCGGTTTTGTGCTAGGTTTCATAAGCGTACTATTAAAAGACGCTTTGATTTTGCACGACACTACTTGGGTAGGAAATTTAACTCCACCATGCCATCGGAGCAACCAACTACTGGCGTGCACAAAAAACGCAGGGATAAGGACAGACAGCCCAGGCCTAAGCCAGACTCCGAGGCCTTGGCTGATCCGGTCTCCGGTTCACCGGTCCTCAGTGAGGCTCCGACGCAGCCCCTGACTACCGCAGATCTGGAACCCGAGACCGCTACAGAAATTTTGGCGGAAGGCACCAGGCCGACGCAGCCATTTAGTTCAGGCCCTTCCAACGACATTGTTACAAAAGGCATCTGTGCTACAGAAACGCCATTGGTTTCTGAAGGCATTTTCAGACCAACAACTCTCACCACACGTTTTCTAAGTCGAAGACTCCTACTAAATCTAAAAGGACTGCACTTCAGTCTCCTGTTCAAGGCCCCATGCCTAAGAAACAGATGCTCAAAATGGCTGAAGATTTGATTTCTTTAATCAGGGGTTCCCAGCCCCCTCCTGACAAAAGGCCTAGACAAGAGGAAGATAATGCATCCTCTGAACAAGTGTCCATTTCTTCAGACTCCGCTGAGGACCAAGAATATTCCTTCTCTCCTTATGAAGATTCTGATCCTGAGGACCCTATTCCCTCAGCTTCTCCTCCTGAAGACTACTCCTTTGGGGAAACTTTACACACTATGAGGGAACATTTTCACTGGGAAGGTCAGGACTACTCTGACTCGAAGAAAAGGCTCAGAGAGTTTTTTTTACTCCCCCAACCCAGACTACTTGCCATCCCACCAGTTTTGGACATTGTGGATGATGTTTATTTAGAATCCAGTTTGAACCCAGACTCTCTACCTCCTGCTCCGGCTAAGCCTGACGGATACTATAGAGTGCCTAATTCCCACAAATTTCTTTACAAAAGCCCTGCAGCTGACCTAGAGACTATCTCCCAGGGTCCCAAGGGGGCTAAGGCTTCTATGGCTAAAAACCCAGTACCTTCTGAGAGGGATTCCAGAGCACTAGACAGGTGGGGGAAAAGGTTTACACCTCAGCCACACTAGCTATGAGGGCACTGAATTGCCAATTTCACATGCTTAAATATCAGCAATTCGTAATCTCTCAGTTAAAGCAAAGAATAACCACTCTCCCTCAACAATCTGTATTGAAAGAAGTACAGGATCTGTTGCATGCCACTGAGCAGGTGGGCAAACATACCTTACAATGTGGGTTTGATTCTTTGGAGGCTTCCTGCAGAGCAGCTGTCACTGGGTCTGTTATATGTAGGCATGCTTGGTTAAAGGAACAAACTCTGCCTGATCATGTTAAAGCAAAGCTTCTAGATGCTCCCTTACAGCAGGATGTGCTTTTTGGAGTTAAAGCAGAAGAAGTTTTAAAGAAAATGGAGGATAAGGCAAAATCTATGCAGACAGTCAAAGATTTCCTACAGGTACAACCCCCTCGCTTCAGCAGAAACTGGCCAACAAAAAATTGGTCCTTTCCAGCTACTGACAGACCACAGAGGGGTAAATACAGATGCCCAAGGGGCAGAGGACAACCACAAGCCCAGTATAAGCCTCGCCAATGGGGCACTACAGCAAAAAAGGGAGGAGAAGACAGGTCTCAATCCACCAGAAGGCAAACTCAGTGACTTGCACCTCATCTGGCCAAGCAATACTCTCTTGGCAGCCCCCTTGGGGGGAAAACTCGCACTTTTTGCAGACAACTGGCACATTGTCACAAAGGACAAATGGGTCCTAGACATAATTTTACGAGGATACAGATTCCACTTTCACACCTTGCCAATGAAAAGAGGAATGCCAAACCTGCCACAAAATCAATGGGCAGAAGCACAAAGGCAAATTACAGCTCTCATGGACATGAGAGCCATTCAACTGGTACCTACTCGAGAGCAAGGCCAAGGATTTTACTCAAGACTCTTTCTAGTGCCCAGAAAGGACAATGCCTGGAGACCAATTCTGGACCTTTCAATTCTAAACACTTACAAGTACCCAAATTCAAGATGCTAACTCTGCAGCAGCTACTTCCCATGTTGGGCAAGGAAGCATGGCTAGTAACGTTGGACCTCAAGGAGGCATACCTACATGTCCCAATCAGACAAAGTTGCAGAAGATACCTCCGTTTCATTGCAGGTTCAACCCATTACCAATTCTCTGCACTGCCCTTTGGCTTATCTACTGCGCCCAGAGTCTTCACAAAATGCCTGGCACCAGTAATTGCATACTGCAGACAAAGAGGAATTCAAATATATCCATACCTGGACGACTGCCTCATCCAAGCAGAAAGCAAAGACATTCTCCTACATCATCTGGCCTTTGTAAAGCATCTACTTAACTGCCTGGGGTACACAGTAAACGAAAAGAAGTCAAAACTAGTACCCTCACAAAAAATTACATTCCTGGGTGCCAGCTTGGATACAACGGCCCAGAAGGCTTATCTTATGCCAGACAAGCAACTACAACTGACTCAATATTTCAGGACAATGGCAACAAAGACCCAATTAACTGCAAGAAAAATTCTGCAGGCTTTGGGTTTCATGGCATCTTTCTTATTAATAATACCATTTGCAAAGCTGCATATGAAGAAATTACAGTGGTACCTAAAAAGCGTGTGGTATCAACACAGCCACAGCTTGGACACAATGATATCTCTCATCCCCTGCCTACAACAGGAATTTCTGTGGTGGTCACAGGCATGTCACCTCAACAAGGGTCAGCCTTTCACCTTACCCCCAGCCAGGCAAACTATCACAACAGATGCTTCAGATTATGCCTGGGGGGCACACATGGCAGGACAATGCATTCAAGGCCTATGGACTGCAGATCAAAGAAATCTGCACATAAATCAAAAAGAGATGCTAGCTGTACAGAATGCTCTGACAGCCTTCAAGGATCTATTACATCCAGGACAACTTGCAATAAAGACGGACAACACCACAGTAATGTGGTACATAAACAAACAAGAGGGTACACATTCCTACCCTCTATGCAGGCAAACAATGATCTTATGGAACACAGCTCTGGCTTATCAAGTTCAGTTGCAAGCTCAATTCCTGCCAGGACAGAAGAACACATTGGCAGACGACCTCAGCAGAAACATCAAGGATCCCCACGAGTGGAAACTAGATCCACAAATATTTGCAATGATAACTCAAAAATGGGGCCTTCCAGACGTAGACCTGTTTGCCAGTCCTCAAAACTATCAACTAACAAAATTTTGTACAAGGACATTTCACCATCAAGCTTGGAAAGTGGACGCACTCTTTCTGTTGGAAAAACCTGACAGTATGTGCCTTCCCTCCATAGCCTCTCCTCACAAAGGTTCTTCTGAAAGTCAAAAAGGAGAGACCACGACTGATTCTCATAGCCCCAGACTGGCCACACCAGCACTGATACCCGCTATTGAGAAATATGGCCCACAGCCCACCATGGATATTGCCTCAAATTCCCCATTTGCTCACACAACAAAGCAATCGGATTCTTCACAGCCAGCTCAAAACTTTAAATCTGGCTGCATGGCAAATCAACTAAATATACAACCAGCTCCTCTTTCCCAAGCAGTTCTGGATGTTATTCTGGAAGCCAGGAGGCCAAGCACCAGGAAGGCTTACTCGGACAAATGGAAAAGGTTTTGTGCCTGGAACCAAGCTAAAGGCCAAGACACAATTCAGCCTCACATTCTACAGTATTTAGCTGAGATGTTGCACAAAGGACTTTCTTTCTCCTCCATTAAAATCCATGCTTCAGCTATTTCAGATCACTACAACACGGATCCACCTTTATTTTCACATCCTCTTCTAAGGCAGTTCCTCAGAGGGGCAAAAAATATTAGACCACCCAGGAGAGCTCCTACATCTACATGGGACCTGAATTTTGTTCTGGAAAAACTAACACTGCCTCCCTTTGAACCAGCTTTCTCTGCAGATCTTCAGTTCCTATCATGGAAAACTGCCCTGCTCCTAGCAATAACTTCAGCTAGAAGAGTCTCAGAGCTACAGGCACTAATGGCAGTGGAACCTTTCCTCATTTTTCATCAAGACAGAGTTTCTCTACGAACTAATCCTTCCTTTATGCCTAAGGTGGTTTCCAGTGTGGCTTTAAATCAAACCATCCACTTACCCACCTTCTTCCCAAATCCACAGAACAAAGGTGAGAGACTCCTGCATTCCTTGGACATTCACAGGCAACGTCGTTACTACTTGGACAAAACTAAGACTTTCAGAAAATCTGACCAGCTCTTTGTATCCTATGCTACAGCTACTCAAGGGAAGGCTATATCAAAGCAAACCATTTCTAAATGGATAGGTCATTGCATACCTTTCTGCTATACTCATCATGGGAAACCAGTCCCTGCTACCATTAGGTCCCACTCCACCAGGGCAACAGCTACCTCTACAGCCTTTCTAAGGGGGGGTTCCAACCAAGGAGATTTTAGAAGCTGCAACTTGGAGTTCAGTTCACACCTTTACCAAACACCATCACTTACTTCTTTACTCTAAGACTAGGGCGGGCTTCGCTACTGCAGTTCTGCAGGGCCTTATAGCCTCCACTAACCCTCTATGATACCTCCCCCCTTCCTTAGATTTGGGATTCAACCCAAGTGTGATGACTGCAGCAGGGTAACACGATGAACATAGTACAGTTTTGTACCTGCCATAAATGTAGATGTTCGAGTGTTCACCCTCCCTCCATCCCCTCTGATCTACTGGCTAAATCTCTTCAGTACCTTAATGATGTATTTGCTTATAACTGAAGGGAATTTGTGTTTGGGCAGAGGTTACTCCATTTGGTACTAATTTCTGATCACCTTTTTGGGGGCACCTGACATCTGGGGCAAGAAAAACTGAAGAAAATGGCGTCGGTTGCACTATATATACCCCTGGTGCACTGACATCAGGGAAGAGGCGACAGCAACCAACGCCGGACCAAGACTTTGGAATTCCGGCCGACTGCAGGACCGCCTGACGACAGGATAACCCAAGTGTGATGACTGCAGCAGGGTGAACACTCGAACATCTACATTTATGGTAGGTACAAAACTGTACTTCTCTGGTTGCTATCACATCGGCCAGACGTCTGTCAGAACTTCAAGCCTTGTGCAACAAATGTCCCTACCTTATTTTCCATAAGGATAGAGTGTCACTGAGAACTAATTCTTCCTTTTTACGGAAAGTAAAAACAAAATGACAACTCCAGCAAAGCTAGAACTTCCACTGAGTGACCTCTCAAACCTCTTGTATCAGAGGCACATGGGATATATGCAAATGACCCTTATGAACATCAGGTGTTTCAGCTAATTGGCGATTCTGAATGCCCATGACTTGTTTAGTCATTTTAATGGACAATTTCAGACTGTTAAAGCCAAACCCCACTAGCTGTGGATATACATATTTCGGCCTTGTTATAACCTCGTCAGCACAGCACAAGCAGAGTGTTTGACTAAGCATAAGAAACACAGGGCTGTTATACCCAGCTGATGTACATTATCATTAGGGTCACTATAAAAATAGACATCAGCTGGGTATAACAACCCTGTGTTTCTTATGATTAATCAAACACTCTGCTTGTGCTGTGCTGACGAGGTCATAACAAGGCCGAAATATGCATATCTACAGCTAGTGCGGTTTGGCTTTATTGGCCTGAAATTCTCCATTAAAATTAACAAACAAGTCATGGGCATTCAGAATCACCAATTAGCTGAAACACCTGATGTTCATAAGGGACATTTGCATATATCCCATGTGCCTCTGATGCAAGAGGTTTGGGAGGTCACTCAGTGGAAGTTCTAGCTTTGCTGGAGTTTTCATTTTGTTTTTACTGATTGTTTTTTCATTGACCTTCTAACTTACTGTTTTAGTTTTTTACTGAAAGTGGTGTCAGAGTGGCCCATCAACCAGTCTATTGACCTCCCAGTATTTTTTCCTAATCATTCTAACAAGGGAGAGTATTGCCTCCACTCCCTAGATGTTCACAGGCAAATCTTTTTTTATGTGGACAGAGCAAAATCTAGCCTTAAATCAGACCAGTTATTTCTGGCTTTTTCTGGGCCAAGACCTAGATCGCCCTGTTTCTAAAGTTACATTAGCATTCATGGTTGATAAATTGCATTACCTTCATCTGCAACAAGAACATCACTACCTTGCCTCACAAAATGAAAGCCCATTCTACAAGGTCAATGGCAACTTCAGCAGCTTTCCATGCTAGGGCTTCCCTCAATGACATTTGCTCAACTGCGACTTGGGCCAACCCCCATATCTTTATTCTTCATTACAAATTAGATTTGGCCTCCAGAGGATGACCTTCTTTTGGTTCCATGGTGCTCAGGAATGTCCTTTTATGAGGGTTGCCCAGGGATACAGGTAGCTGGGGACTCTGTTCCATCAGTAAGGAATGAACGAAGATTAACATCACCAGGTAAAGAAGTTATGTCTTACCATAATGTTCCATCTGTGTTGTTGATCATCGTTCATTCATTACTCCCCAGCCTCCGTCCCCCTCTGAAGGTTCCTGGTGGATTTCATATGGTCCTCCTTCCACTCTACTTTTGTCCATCAATTTGTAAACTGCATCTGAGGTAACAGGGAGCAGAGCATTGTGGGGTAGGATCTTGTCTCGAGAGTTTTTGGCTGACGTGAGCTTGGTATAAGGCCGGCTCGGTTCCAAGGATGGAACCGATAACCCATCAGTAATGAATGAACGAAGATCAACAACACAGATGGAACGTTATGGTAAGACGGAACATTTTTCTTTACCAGCCTTTACCTTCTCTTGTAAAATGCACCTGAATTTGCAGACATTGTATTCGCTGCTGGACCTATTCAGAAAACATTTCTTTTTCAAGCTAGCTACTCTTTTCCTGCTCTGTTTGCTACAGCATCCACGGACGGCCTACTCCCCATCTTCCATTGATCCCAAAATTTCCACATAGGTCAGCAAGCTTGAGGACCTTTGTTATTTCATTGCCTCGTACTGGCATAGTCAAGTTTGGTTTCTGTCTCTCTCTCTGTCTTTTGGTTTCATCTGAAACATCCTCCAGAAATTCTGAGACTCAGTCTGGATCCCCTGTCTCACTCGATGGAGATAAAGTATCTTGTTTTTCATACCTTCTAGCTAACTGCTTGGTTTCTCCAGTTACAGTGGTAGTGCTGTGGACCAGCCTTGCTTCCCATGTCCATGACGTTATTTGGCTTCCCCGAAGAGTTCTACTAAGAAAGACTATAGAAACGTATGGAAAGCATTACTCATATGGGCTTCCAATTAGAATATTTGCACTTTCTCAGCTACTAGTTCGGCCATGCTTCCGTTTCTTGCCACCCTTTTCTTTTAAGGGAAAGGCAAGTTTTCTTCACCATTAAACTTCTGTTAGCAACTATATTGATTTTTTTTCCCCACTCCTGAAACATTCCTTTCCTGAAAGGGATCTTGCTGCTTAGACCTCCCATGAAAGACCCCTGTTCTCCTTCAGGGACTGACACAGAAGCCCTTGAACCAGCAAGCAGTTATGATATGAACCTGCTTGCATAGATAACATTCTTCTTAGTAACAATTACATTGGCAAAACGAATTTCTGAGCTTCAAGCTTTGTTTTCCATAAAGACAGTATGTCCATCCAGATTAATCCCTCTTTTATAACCAAACTAGCTACAGAGGTGAACATTTAGCATCCATACAATTCCCAATTATTGTTCACAATTGTTCTAACTGTGGCTGACACATGTTACACTTGCTTGATGTTTATGTACAATTATATTTGTACTTCATGGAGCCAAGCAGTACAGAAAGTCAGACCAGCTGTTTATCTCTCTCTCCTTCTAGCCACTTAGGTTACGCAATCTACAAAGTTGTCCTGGCCAAATAGATTACTAACTGTATTTTCACTGATTTATTCCTGAAATAGTTTAGAACTGGCTCATCATCCTAAAGTCATTCTGTCAGATTTTTGTCTGCCATATTTAGTTTCTCCCTGTGCTTCTATCGATGTTATTGGGACTGCAGTCACTTGTTCAATGACTCGCACCTTTGTGACACTGTACAAGTTGAGACATTTTCTCCAGAAACCGAGCTTCCTTTGGTTTTACAGTGCTCCAGCACATCCTTCATTCAGGGCCTCCCAAGAAGTTACATTGCTGGGTTTCTGACCCATCAGTGAGGAAGAATGAAAATGGACAACACAAATTTAACATTATGGTAAGTACATAGCTTTTCTGTTTGGATGATAGCCCAGGACTTTGGGATCACTGTCAATGCATTGTACATACCATGCCGCAGCATTATATTCTGGCAGCTTCTCTGAGCAGAGACTTACTGAACCCAAGTGAATGTATGTTGAAAAGGGAGGTGTTCCTAGATCTCAGTATGCTGTGGGGAGGCCTGTCTGTAGACCGCTTTGTCAGTCCCCAAAACAAGCAACTTATGGGGTTCTGCTCCAGAACACAACAGGAGGGAGCTTAGAAGACGGATGTTTTTTCCTTCCCATGGAGCTGACATTTCTGTACACCTTTCCCCCCATCACCCTTTATTCTGAGGGTACTCACCAAGACCAGGACTGATGGACCCAGCATGATTCTGGTAGCCTCCTTCTCGCCCAGACAACATTGGTTCTTTCTACTCCTCTCCCTCAGCAAGGGGAGATTTTGCATGCTTTAGAAGGACACAGACCACCTCAGCCAAATCAGAGTATCAGTTTTCCACCCCAATCTGACATATCTCAATCTAGCTGTTTGGAGGATTGGGCCTTGACACCCACCTTGATGCCTTATTCTAAGGAGGTGTTATCTATTCTTAAGGAGGCAAGAATGCCGAACACCAGGAAATAAATGGCAAAATAGAAAAGATTCTTCATATGGTGTTACAGCCAGCAGTCTCTTCCAGCTCAAGTAGACATTCATTCAGTATTGCCTTAACCTGTCTCACCTGTTTGAACAGGGTCTTTCTTACCCACGCATAAAGGTCATGCTTTGACAATTTCAGCTTGCTTACTGGCTACTCCACTACTTTACTTTTCTGTCACCTGTACATGAAACTGTTTCTTGAGAGGGGTGATGCACTTACAGTGGATATAAAAAGTGTGCACACCCCTGTTAAAATGCCAGTTTTTTGTGATGTGAAAAATGAGACCACAATAAATTATTTCAAATGTTTTCCCACCTTTAATGTGACCTATAATCTGTACAATTCAATTGAAAAACAAATCTGTTAAGGGGAAATTTTAAAAAAACATACAATCAGCTGGTTGCATAAGTGTGCACACCCTTAAACTAATACTTTTGTTGCAGCACCTTTTGATTTCATTACAACATTCAGTCTTCTTGGGTACATACCTGCCATCAATTAGAAACTCTGATTTAACCCCAAATAAAGATCAGCTGCCCTAGTAGGATTTTTCCTGACATTTACTCAGTTGCCTGCTACAGCAAAAGCCATGGTTTGCATACAGCTTACAAAGCATCTCATTTTGAAAGGTATCAGTCAGGAGAAGGGTACAGAAAAAATCCACAGCATTGGATATACCATAGAACACTGTGAAGGCAGTCATCAAAAAGTGGAGAAAATATGGGACAACAGTGATGTTGGAAAGAATTGGACGTCCTTCCAAAATTGATGAAAAGGCAAGACGAAAACTGGTCAGGGAGGCTGCCAAGAGACCTACAGCAACATTGAAGGAGCTGCAGGAATTTCTGGCAAGTACTGGTTGTGTACTGCATATGACAATCTCCTGTATTCTCCATATGTCTGAGCTATGGGGTAGGGTTGCAAGACCGAAGCCTTTTCTTAGACAGAAAAATATCCAGGCCCAGCTAAAATTTGCAAAACAATACATAGTCTCACAAAAGCATGTGGTAAAATGTGTTATGGTCTGATGAGACCAAGGTTGAACTTTTTAGCTACAATTCCAAAAGGTACGTTTGGCGCAAAAACAACACTTCACATCACCAAAAGAACATGATCTCCACGGTGAATCATGGTGGTGGCAGTGTCATGCTTTGGGGTTGCTTTTCTTCAGCTGGAACTGGGGCTTTAGTCAAAGTGGAGGGAATTATGAACAGTTCCAAATACCAGTCACTTTTGGCTCAAAACCTTCAGGCATCTGCTAGAAAGCTGAAGATGAAGAGGAATTTCACCTTTCAACATGACAGTGACCCCAAGTATACATGAAAATCAACAAAAGAATGGCTTCACCAGAAGAAAATAAAAATTTTGGAATGGCCCAGCCAGAGCCCAGACCTAAATCCAATAGAAAATCTGTGGGGTGACCTGAACAGGGCTGTGCACAAGAGATGCTCTCATAGTCTGATAGATTTGGAGTGCCTTTGCAAGGAAGAGTGGGCAGATATTGCCAAGTCAAGATGTGCCATGCTGATAGACTCCTACCCAAGAAGACTGAATGCTGTAACTAAATCAAAAGGTGCTTCAACAAAGTATTAGTTTAAGGGTGTTCACAGTTATGCACCAGCTTATTGTATATTTTTTATTTTTTATAAATGGTCGTCATCATCATTTTCTTTCGGTTGTTCCCATTAGGGGTCGCCACAGCAGATCATCCGTTTCCATTTCTTTCTGTCCTCTGCATCTTGCTCTGTCACACCAACTCACCTGTATGTCCTGTCTCATCACATCCATAAATCTTATCTTAGGCCTTCCTCTTTTCTTCTTACCTGGCAGCTCCATCATTATCATCCTTTTCCAAATATACCCAGCATCCCTCCTCAGCACATGTCCAAACCAACACAATCTTGCCTCTCTGGCTTTGTCTCTAAACTGTCCAACCTTGGCTAACCCTCTTACCTATTCCTAATCCTGTCCACCCTCGTCACCACCCATTCCATATCTTAAACATCTTTAACTCTGCCACATCCAACTCCGACCCATGCCTTTTTGTCAGTGCCACTGTCTCCAACCCATATAACATAACTCGTCTCACTACCCTCTTGCAGACCTTCCCTTTCACTCTTACTGGTACTTATCTGTCACAAATCACTCCTGATGCTCTTTTCCACCCACTCCACCCTGCCTGTGCTCTCTTCCACACTCACCATTACTCTGAACTGTTGATTCCAAGTATTTAAACTCATTAACCTTCGCCAACTCTAATCCCTGCATCCTCACCATTCCTCTATCCTCCCTCTCATTCACACACATGTTCTGTCTTAGTCCTGGTGACCTTCATTCCTCTCCTCTGTAGAGCATATCTCCACCTCTCCAGGGTCTCCTCAACCTGTTCCCTACTCTCACTACAGATCACAGTGTCATCTGCAGACGTAGTCCATGGGGACTCCTGTCTGATCTCATCTGTCAACCTGTCCATCACCATTGCAAATAAGAAAGGGCTCAGAGCTGATCCTTGATGTAATCCCACCTCCACCTTAAATGCATCCTCCACTCCCACTGCAGACCTCACCGTTGTCACACTACCTTCATACATGTCCTGTACCACTCTTACGTACTTTTCTGCCACTCCCGACTTCCTCATACAGTACCACAACTCCTCTCTAGGCACCCTATCATATACTTTATCTTAGTCCACAAAGACTCTCAGAGCAAACATTGCATCTGTAGTGCTCTTTCCTGGCATGCAGCCACACTGCTGATCACTAATCACCTCCCTTCTTAACCTAGCTTCCACTACTCTTTCCCATAACTTCATGCTGTGACTGATCAGTTTTATTCCTCTGTAGTTACTACAGCTCTGCACATCACCTGTATTCTTAAAAATCTGTACCAAAACACTTTCTCCACTCCTTAGGCATCCTCTCACTTTCCAAGATTTCATTAAAGAAGCTGGTTAAAAACTCCACTGCCATTTCGCCTAAACACCTTCAAGCTTCCATGGGTATGTCATCTGGACCAACAGCCTTTGCATTCTTCATCCTCTTCATAGCTATCCTTACTTCCTCCTTGCTAATCCATTGCACTTCCTGATTCACTATCTGCACATCATTCAACCTTCCCTTTCTCATTCTCTTCATTCATCAGCCCCTCAAAGTACTCTTTCCATCTGCTCAACATGCTGTCCTTGCTTGTGAGTACATTTCCCTCATTATCCTTTAATCACCCTTATCTGCTACACATCTTTCCTAGCTCAGTTCCATCATCTTAACCTCTACATATTCCTCCCTTCCCCTGCGCGCGCACACACACACACACACACACACACACAAGCACAAAAAAACACTGTCATCCTCCTTCAGCATTATTCAAGAAATTCTACTCTGTATGTTCCCAGTAAAAATAAATATCAGTATCATCTTGGGTGACTTCAGTGCAAATGCTATTGGTCCAGCTGTCCTCAAACTGTATAGAATGCTTAACAATCTTCTCATGGAAGAAATGGTAAAATGGTCCACAAAACCTAGCTTACTAACGGGTAACCATACAACATCCCTAAATCTTGTAACTAATATAAAACATAAGATGTCCTTCTAGTCACATGTTGCAGTATTCATAACAGCAGAGAGGTTGTTGCCTGCACCGCAGACATCCGGCCAATATACCAAAGTCTTGCTTCAGGAGGGTACATGTGACGTCCTGCGCCAGGGCCATAAACCGATGTAGGGTATAAAAGTGGCGTCTGCACATACCCTCTTCAGAATTTTTCTGCCACAGTGAACGTCGGACTCCAGTTTGCCAGTTCAGAAAGCAGATCCCTAATTCAGATGACCGCTAAAGATAAGTACCCTGTGGGGTTTTCATTGTCTTTTTTGGTTTTTACTAATGCATACATGTCCACTAGAAAGGGGAAGTGTGCTTGTGGGAGACTAATTCCTCACAAGGACTGACACAATAAGTGCGTATTCTGTTTAGGCGAGGCCCACGACCATGCTTCCTGCCCTATTTGCAAATCATTCATTCCAAAAACCCTTCGCAGCTGTGTGGCCATTATTAAACTTTGAACAAAACGATAGCGAACAGAACCAAGAATAAAATCCACAACCGAAGGCGCAGAATAAAGGGAACCACAATGAATCCCTGTGTACCAAAAGTCAAGCCAACCACAAAATGAATAAAAGACGTTTATTCCTCCAAACGGTCAAAAAACACAAGACAATAATCCAGTTAAGCGCTTTCACTCAGTAATTACCGAACTTCATCAGAACAAAATACATTGCCATTGCAGCTTTTAAATATCAATGCAGTGTCACATGATGTAAACTCATAACCAATAAAATTCCTAAAAATCAATTAGAATATCTAATTATTCGTGTTATAATCAAAAATGTAATCCCTACCTCACATTGTACTACATGTTAGTGATGACATCCTGCATAACTCTAGGGACCAACGCATTACATGGAGACAAGGGAACTTCACCATTTTTAACTTTACTGAATTGGCACTCACGGATGAACATTTTAAACTGTTTTCAAAAGGATTTCAGTTTATTCCAGCGCGACCCAGGGTCATGGTCAATACACTTATTGACCTCAAATTGTTCATCAGACGGCTTAATTTGAATATTTATTTCAAAGGGAAACCTTTTTCAAACCACGAACTATCTAGAAAGAGTTCATTCAATCCCCCTACTCATCCTTCATTAAAGGTATTTGAAGAGTTAGTTGAGAGGGAAGTAAGGTTTTTGGGTAAGGACAAATGGGTATCCCGACAACTTTAATGATGAAGAAAGGAATATAATAGAGGTTTTACGGCAGGAAAAATGTAGAGTGATGAAGCCGGATAAAGGTGGGGGTGGGAGGGTGGTCCTTGTGACTCGTAGTCCAAGGTGTACATATCTGCACAATTTACTACAGGATGTTGAACGATACGGGGTGGTTTCTAGGAATGAGATCAACATAGCCCACGCTAGGATAGGACACTATTTGTACAATCACTTAATGCAGGGGTCTATCAACGAACAACTTTTTAATTTTTTACTTGTGGACAAACCTAGAATACCTGTGATTTTTGGTATTCCCAAAACACATAAAGGTTTGGACCCTATTAAATTTAGACCTATAGTTTCAGGGGCAGGGAGTATCACAGAGCCACTTGCTAAATACATTGATTTTACGGACAAGAAATTTGTAACATCTATTCACCACATTAATAAGGACTCGTGGGACTTTCTTAAGGGTATAGACCAGGATAAATTTGATAAAGACATCTGGATAGTGACCATTGACATAGTGGAATTGTTTCCTAGTATACCACACCAAACCGGCTTGGACTGGTTCGGGGAAATTCTGGTGGCTGAATCAGGGTTGAGTTCTAATAGCATCAACGTAATTCTTGTATTTATGGAGACCATTTTGAATAACAATTTCATTTATTTCAATGGTGAATTTTACCATCAGAAAAAAGGAGTGGCTATGGGGGCTCCATGTGCCCCTTTATACGCAAATTGTGTATTATATTTATTGGGAACGGAAGTACATTTTAGGGTTTTCTTGGTCCCAATATATCGTGTACTACACTAGGTATTTGGATGATTTATGTTTGTTATGGTCCAAGGGAGAAGTTTGATGAATTTTATGACTATATTAATGGGAGTACTGATTTTTTGCGTTTCACCTATAATATTGATCAACATCATTTAAATTATTTAGATATTACTCTATATAAGGACTACACTAGTAACAGTTTTCAATCTAAACTTTTTAGAAAAAGTACATATTTGAACTCTTATCTACATTTTGACAGTAGACATCCTTTTTTTTTCAGAAAAAAGGTATTGTTAAGGGCCAGATGAGTAGGACGGAACAATTTCATGAAGAGGTTAAGATTTTGGGTGCCTTGTTTGAGGAAAAAGGATATCCTAAGGAACTTATCGATTCTGTGGCCCTAGAAGTTAGTGAGAATAGAGATGGTAAATATGCTCCCTTGTTAGGTTTGGGGAGAACCAACCACACTGATCGGGTACTGAACACGGATGAATTCAAGAGTAATTTTATACACACTTTTTTTCTACCACATCAGGTGAAGTGGAAAAAATAATTCTGAAGCATTGGTCTGTTTTATCTCTGAATGACGAGATTAGTAATTTTATTCCCACCACCCCTCATTTTGTGAGAAAAAGGGAGGATACGAATTTGAAGGAACTTTTTGAAATTAATTCGGTACCCAGGGTTATCAACAATAGGGAGAGAGTGGGTACATACAAATGTGGAACATGCCAACAGTGTAGGTTTTATGATGAATCAGGGAATGATTTTTATTCCTTCAAGAAAATTTAGGTTTAGATCTACGAACTATTTTAATTGTGGGTCCAAGGGGGTTGTTTATTTAGGTATTTGTGTCTCCTGTAACAGTTTTTATGTTGGCAAGACAGAGACACAACTTAAAAAGAGAGTTTATGAGCATATTTATGATGTCTCTAAAAGGAAGCAGACTAATGCTTTTTTTAAGCACTCCTTGGTATATGAACATATGGATATTAAATTCATGGTTTTGGAACAGGTTCTGGTTGACTTGAGGGGAGGTAACTGGGAATCCAGCTTAGAATACAGGGAGTTGCTGTGGCAACTTAGGCTGGATTCAGGGAGGACCCCAGGGCTCAATGATAACATTAGTATTACTAGTGTTTTGAAAATAAGATGAAATGAAGAATGCTACCATTCAAAGGTTCCAGCCAAAAAAACAGGAATATTTAGAAAAACAGCTAGATGGAGACCACCACGATGTAAAAATAAAGTTGATTTATTTATATAACAAGCGCTTTCACGTGCATCCAAGGCACGCTTCCTCAGGTTTATACAACTTCATTACAATGAGTAGCTTTTATATGCTACCAAATCATTCATCAAACAATCTAGTTCAATTAATCAATAAGGACATTTATCAATTAAGCTTGCTAAAAACTAATACAATAAGATGTAACAGTTTGAAAACAGAAGTGAATGAAATAGAAATGCATATATATTCAGTTCCTTAGGACATGAAGCAATATTATCAAATTTTAATCTAGCATATAATAAATAATGATGCCTAAAACCTCTTAAAAAATATTAAATCATAAAAATATATAAAGAAGAATAATATAGAGCCTATCTAAAATAAATTTATATATTATCAAATATATTTATATATATATATATATATATATATATATATATATATATATATATATACATAAAAATATACTACATTTCATCATTTCAAAAACCAATATTAAATATGTTATATTTTTAATCACGTGCAGTTAAAATAGGTTTAATACTAATATATTGATTTAAACCTGGTTCAATATGCGTTAATGCGTTAATAATAGTGTTTTGAAAATGAGAGCAGCCCGTTTATGAACTTCCCCTACATATTAATGTTTTGATTGTAATGGGAGGGTGTATATTAGTCAAAACTAGTGTATTACGTACACCTTTTTATTATGGTTACGGGTTGACCATTGTTTATAACTGTGTACATATATTCCCTGTTTAAATGTATTACTATTACTATTTTTATTTTATGTTTTAACACAATATTTACTGTTTTTATTCCACTGTAGAATGTACATTTTTAAATTAACATGTAGTACAATGTGAGGTAGGGATTGCATTTTTGATTATAACACGAATAATTAGATATTCAAATTGATTTTTAGGAATTTTATTGGTTATGAGTTTACATTATGTGACACTGCATTGATATTTAAGAGCTGCAATTGCAATGTATTTTGTTCTGATGAAGCTCGGTAATTACTGAGTGAAAGCGCTTAACTGGATTATTGTCTTGTGTTTTTTGACCGTTTGGGGGAATAAACGTCTTTTATTCTTTTTTGTGGTTGGCTTGACTTTTGGTACACAGGGATTCATTGTGGTTCCCTTTATTCTTCGCCTTCGGTTGTAGACATTATTAAACTTTACTTGGAAAGTCAGGGGCTTCGACGTCTCGCGCTCTGTATGGAGAGAGGAGCAGGCCCATCCGAAGAGCCGCCGTGGAAAAAGGCCAAGAAAACTAGGCCTTATTCCCATACTGTGCCTCATGCATCAGGGGAGGTTCTTGAGACTGAGGAAACCCCGTTTCCTTACTTGGCACAGGAACCATGATGGAAGCTGGACTAGTGGAAACCTCAAGTACGTCCGCTGAGGCAAATCAGCCATCACATCTGGATGGCGGAGGGGAACCATGACTCATTCAGTTGGAGGACCCTACTCTTGTGCCTCCATCCACCCTGACCTCTGCTCCCTCTCATTCTGTGCCATCTACTCCAATGAAGAGAAAACAAAAAGTAAAACACACAGAAACACAACCTGTCCCAGGTTGGGAAGTTTTCTCTCAAAGCCTGTTTAAGGCATTCCAGGCCCTACCGACACAACAGCAACCAACTGTTTCTCTTACAGGGCCCCCTTAACTTGTATCTGAACAAGATCTCTCCTCAAATGAAAATTCTGTGACCTATGAATCTCAAATTGATTCACCCAGGGACTTTATTACCCCAGAGGAAAAGGATCCAATCACCCCAGAGTCCCCTGAGGAAGAATTCACCTTTGGTGATGCCATCTCCCTCATGAGGGAACATTTTAAATGGCAGGCCTCAGAGATCTCAGATAGTAAGACAATATATTTTTACCTACTTCAAATGGGACAGCTATCCCCTTCAGCTGTGCCCCCTTTGCTTCCTGCCTTCCAGGATGCCTTCTTAGCCGCCTCTGAGACACCAGATTCACAACCACCAGCATCTAAACATCCTGACCATTTTTATAAGGTCCCACAGGACACACTGTTCCTATTTAGACACCCATCAGCAGACCCTGCTGTTATTGCAGTCTCTGCAGATAAGACATACAGCCAATTACCTTCTACTGCCCTCTATCCAAATGGTAAAGACTGTAAATTTATGGATAGACTAGGGGGAAAAGGTGTATACCTCCTCTACTCTTGTTATAAGAGCCTTGAACTCCCAAACCCACATGGCTAGGTATGTCCTGGACACAATTCCCAAGGCTTCCACCCTACTCTCGGAGGCCCCTAAATCCATTATTAAAACTCAGCTTAACCACCTACTCTCAACAGCATCCCAGGTAACTAGGCACTCCAAGTGCAATTAAGATGCTGTGGAAGCATCATCCAAATCTGCTGCACCTGGCTCAGTACTAAGACGGTACTCCTGGCTGAGACTTCAGCCACTGCCCATAGATGTGCAAACAAAACTTCTTGATGCCTTCCTGGACTGTAAAGCCCCATTTGGCAGGCCTCAGCTGAACTTCTTAAATCCCTTCAAGCGAAGGGAAAAGAACTGCAAAACCTAAAACACTTGCTGGTGTCTCCCGTACCCAGATACCACAGAAACTATCCTCTGAGAACTTCCTTTGTCATGGAGGCAGTCCTCCCACACAACTCATTAGACAAAGGGACGCAGGCAACCGAGGAAAACCTCTGCCCCCAGGTTTCCCTCCAACCCTTCCACTACCCTCTTTCGGAGCCAGTCTGATCAAACCAGGCCACCTCCTTTGTGACGTACCATTACTAAATCAAAACATCCCATTTTCCCTTGGCCTCACCCTCTCCCTACCCTCCTAGCGGAAGATTACAACAGAAAGATGGATACTATCCATCATTCAGAGGGGTTACTTTATGACTTGGTGGGTATTACCCCCCCCCCTTCCAGGGAATTCCTCAACCTCCAGCAAACCAAGTCCACCTCTTCCTCACCATCATTCACCAACTACTAGCCCAGAGCACCATAGAACAAATAACACCCAACCAAAGAAACAAAGGATTGTATTCAAGAATTTCTTTGGTGCCAAGGAAAGACTGTCAATGGAGACCAATTCTGGCTCTAACTTTCCTAAACCTGTTTCTCAAGGTACCCAGCTTCAAAATGATCACCTTACCTCTGCTCCTACCACTCATTCCCACTCAGGCCTTCATGGTGGCCCTGGATTTGAAGGATGCCTTCCTCCACATACCCATTCGCATAGATTACAGGAAATTTCTCCGCTTTGCAGTAGGTTCCTGACGTTTTCAATTATCTGTCTTGCCCTTTGGGCTCTCCACAGCCCATTGAGTATTCACAAAGTGTCTAGCACCTTTCATTGCTCACTGCAAACACAGGGTATACAAATATATCCATACCTTGATGACCTGATTGTACTTAATCAAGACTGCCAAGTCCTCCAAGAGCACCCAAGACAGGTGATCTATACCCTGACCCACCTGGGGTTCACTATAAACAAGGAACAGTCTCATCTGCAAGCCACACAAGACATGGTTTTATTGGGATGCAGAATCAGAACAGACCTAATGAAAACCTTTATTCCAGAACAAAAAATCCTGGATCTTGGCATATACCTCAACAAACTCACCAATCTCACTTCATTGCCAACACGAGAATTCCCTAAGGATGGTAGAACACATGGCATCCCTAATACCTATCCTGCCCCTAGCAAGGCTCCACATGAGAAAGATCCAGTGGATCTTGAAGAACTTTTGCAGCCAGCACCCCCATCCCTTGGACACTCTTCTTCCACTACTCCAGTGTCTGAAGAGAGAACTCCAGTGGTGAATCTCTGCCATCCACCACAACCAAGGTTATCCCATTACAGGTACCTGCCCACCTGCTAGGACTCAGCACAGACTCATCAGACGTGGGTTGGGGTGCAGTACTACAGCACAGCCAAAAACAGATTACTGTGCAAGGAAAATGGTCCACACTAAGACTAAAGGACCACATCAATATCAAAGAAATAAGGGCACTCCATTTAGCCCTGCAAACTTTCAAAACAGCCCTACTCCCAGGAACTCTCAAGGTGATCACAGACAATATGACTGTCATGTGTTGCATAAACATGGGTGGGGGAGACAAGATCCAATCCCCTTTGCAGCTTAGCCATTCAAATCTGGACTCCAGCAACGACTCCCAACATCCATCTAGTAGCTGTGTACATTCCCTCTGCAGAGAATGTCATGGCAGACTCTCTAAGCAGAACTTCAGCTCCCTCTCACGAATGGATGCTTCACAGAGAGGTATTCCTAGATTTTATTCACAAGTGGGGTATTCAACAACTAGATCTATTTGCCTCCTCCCATAACAAACAGATGCCCAAATTTTCCACAAGGGTCCCACATCCACAAGCCTGGAAAGTGGGCGCCTTCTCCTTTGCTTGGGGGGAATGTTTCTCTATGCCTTTCCACCCTTCACTCTGATTCAGAAAGTCATCCTCAAAATCCAGAAGGACAAACTAAAAATCCTGTTGGTGACCCCCCCCCCCCCTTACTGGCCAAGACAGCATTGGTTTCCCCTTCACTACCTACTAGCCAAGGGCAATCACCACAGGTTACTCCACCAAACAGACCTGCTCACACAGAACAGGGGATCCCTACTACACCCTCAAGTGAACAACTTGAAACTGACCTTATGGGTGATAGGGTTCTAATCCCCTTCAGGCACCTATACTCGGAGGACGTACTCAATGTCCTGCAGGAGGCCAGGAAGCCTAGTACCAGGCGAAATTACATCTCTAAATGGAAAAGGTTCTCCAGGTGGTGTCAGAAGGAAAAGCCAGGACCCTATGACTATTCCTGTTCCTTTGGTCCTTTCCTATTTGTGTGAGCTCCTTCATGCAAGACTAACTTACTCATCAGTTGAAGTCCATTTATCTGCCATCTCTGCCTGTCTGCCCATGTTACCACTGCTGGCTTCTAGATTGGAGGTCAAGCTGTTCCTTAAAAGAGTTCTTCATATCAGACCCCCCCCAAGAAGCCTATCCCTCCACCTTGGGACCTGACTTTGTCCTAGAAAAAACTCACACTGCCACCTTTTGAGCCAACAGATTCAGTAACCATAAAACTGTGCCCCTTTAAAACTGTCCTACTAGTGGCCCTTACCTCTGCCAGGAGGGTATCTGAGATAAAAGCCCTTGTAGCCATCTCTCCTTGCTTCATTTTCCACAAGGACAGAGTTGCCCTCAGGACTAATACCTCTTTTGCCAAAGTTGGTTAATGAACTTTCATTATACCAAGCCATTAACCTGCCTGTTTTCTACCCTAACCCCCAAAATGCCTGTGAGAGGATCATGCATTCTCTAATGTGCACAGACAACTGAGGTGTTATTTAGACAAAACCAAAGTTATTAGAAAATCTGATCAGCTTTTCAACTCCTTCCATCCTAGGGCTCTAGGTAAGGCAGTCGCCAAACCATTTCCTCATGGATCTCAAAATCCATTGGAATATGTTATTCCGCCCATGGTAAAACCTTACAGGGCCATGTCAAATCGCACTCTACCAGGGCAGCTGCTTCCTCAGTTGCTTTTTTCAAGGGGGTTGACTATACCCCAATCCTAGAAGTTGCCACTTGGGCCTCAGTGCACACCTTCACCAAACATTACAAACTGGACCTAGTCTCCAGGGGTAGAGATGGGTTCTCCAGGTCTGTTCTTCAGGGTCTCATTGACCAAGGACCCCAATCCTTCTCCCAGGTTCATACCTAAAAGTTTTGACACTCTCCCTACTGTTATGAATACTGCAACATGTGAATAGAAGAACATAGAATAGTTGTGTAAGAAATTATCATAACCTTATATGTCCTTCGTATTCCGTCCCTCCCTTCCTGCCCCCTCTAGCTCACCTGCCTCTTATACCTTACTTGCCTGTAGGCATATTGTCATCCTGCCCTCTTTCTTTTTAACTTCTCCACTAATCACAGCCTAACAAGTACCCTTATTCTAGTCTACATGTGAATCTGTAGGGTCTATCAACTTTGATCCTCCTTAAACCTCCAGGAGTACTAGTGTATGCGGCAGACCATTCTGAAGAGGGTACATGCAGACGTCACTTCTATACCCTACGTTGGTTTATGGCCCTGGCTCAGGACATCGTATGTACCCTCCTGAAGCAAGACCTTGGTATACTGGCCAGATGTCTGCACTGCAGGCAGCAATCTGTCTACTAATATGAATACTGCAACATGGAGGAGAAAGACATATGAGGTTATGGTAAGTTCTTACACAGCTATTCTATCTGATGTCAGTCTTTATTCATCCTTGACCTTTGGGTACTCTTTTCCGATCCTCGAAACCGGCTCGGCTGTTATACAACTCGCGCCAGACAAAATCTGTTGAGCTAATACTCTGCCCACAGTACCCCTCTCCATATTATCTCAGATCTCGTTTGCTAATCTTGTCACAAGACGCATCAGCCGTTTCTCTCGCAGCTAAGTAAAATTTCTTTATTTTTGAAAGTTGTTCTCATCCATGGACTTTGAGGAGAGGGTTCCCCTCGGTCATCCCTGAACAATGTCTCCTTTGGAGACATTTTAGAGATCCTCAAACAGAGGAGTAACTGGCAGCCCAAAGACCCGACCTCTGAGGAATCCGTATATATGCAAGCTTTTGGTGCTTGCCCATCTACTTCTTGTGTGACCCCTCTCACTGGCGATTTTGTTAAATTGATCACGCAGTGGGCATTGAAGGCTCCTGATTCCATAGAGCCGATTCCCCGGAGACCAGGCAAAATTTTGTCAGTCCCTGAAGATCACCAGCATTGGGCCAAGGGCTTAGCAGTAGATGCCATGGTGGTGGCGGCTGCCACCAAAAAGGAATTCGTCGATGAGAGTCCCCTGTTTATCTCCCTAACAGAGTGTCTAGGATGATGGACAGATTTGGAAAGGGGGTGTATGCTTTATTGACGTTCGCCCTAAGGTCTTTGAATTTTATGACACATTTCACTAGGCTCCAGAAGGATCTGTTCAAGGAGTTGTTGGATACCCTTGTGTCTGAAGAGATGCAGGATGAAGTTGCCTCTGAGCTAGCCACCCTGGAGTCAATTTCTAACTCATCCATGAGGCTCATTGCGCATGCAGCTGAAGAGACGACCAGGCCAGCGGGTCCAGGCATTGCTATAAGGTGTCACGCCTGGTTGCGTTTGTGTGAGTTTGCGGAGCCATTTAAGTCTTCCTTCATCAATGCTCCCTTTGACGAATCATCTTTGTTCGGCCCCAAAGTCAAAGAAACTCTAGCCAGGTGCGAGAAGGATGGAAAGACCCTGTCTGCGGTAGGCATATGTTTTTCTGCCTGCCAACGGTCCTACTGTAGGAATCAGGGGAGCGGAAGGATGTGGTTCAAAAAGTCCCAATAGCCTTTTCAGGACACGTGGTGGTGTCTCCTTTCTGTGCAGAGGGGGGACCTCTAATGGAAGATGCCAAGACCGCGGCAGGGGTGGCCCTCAGTCAGGGTTCCAGAAATTCTTTCTCTGGACAACCCTACCAGTGCTCCTGAAAGGAGGCCCAGTTGCTTACCTCTGGAAGCAGTTTGGGGGAAGACTTTCACTTCACTCGACAGCCTGGTGACAAATAACTTCCGATACTTGGGTGCAGAAGATTATTACTAGAGGTTACCATATTCCCTTCAGTCTTTTTCCATGATCAAAAAGAAGACTCCCTGATGTGCCACCCAATCAAAGGGGCCAAGCAGTCTTAAAGATTCAAAAGCTGCTAGAAAAAAAAGTCATCCAAGAAGTCCCACCAGACCAGATAGGATCCAGTTCTTATCAACAGTTGCTGCAAGAAGGACTTAGCCTGGTGGATGGAGTCTGAGGAAATTCTTTTGGGCAATCCCTTCATCCCCCCTCAACCCAAGGCGTTGTGACCATGGATGCCTCCTAGATGGGGTGGGGCATATTATCTGGGAAGAACAGTCCAAGGCACTTGATCTCCTCTAGAGGGCAACCTGCATATCAATGTCCTGGAATTGAGGGCAGTGCTTTTAGAGTTGCAAGCCTTTTAGTCTGTCCTCCCTCTAGGAACAATTGCAATTCAGTCAGGCAACATGTCGGTGGTATGGTACATCAACAAGCAGGGTGGAACCAAGTCTTATCCCCTGTGTCGCAAAGCACTCAAGAGTATGGCAATGGGTGATATCCTCCAACCACTTTTTAATAGCAGTGCACATCCCAGGGATCTCCAACGTGATAGTGGGCAAACTGAGCAGATGCATTCTCCTACCTCATGAGTGGTGTCTCACTCCCAGAATGACAAAGGAGATTTTTCATCACTGGGGTAGCCTTGCTGTGACCTCTTTGCATCACCCATGAACAGCAAATGCAGCAACTACTTTGCCCCAATTCCCCCTCAGTTGGAGTTCCCAGGAGACGCTCCTCTTCTCGATTGGTCCCCTGGTCTTCTTTATGCCCCTCCCTTCCATCTCATTCCCCTCTCTTTGAAGAAGACTCACAGGTTGAGAAGCATAGTGATTATCATTGCACCCATCTGGCCCCGATAAGTTTGGTTCCCCTTTTTATTGCATCACTTAATTCACCGTCCATGGATTCTGGAATCAGTTCCAGACCTGTTGTCTCACCCGCAGGGAGTGGTGCACCCCAGCCTCAGAATCTCAAGCTTACAGCTTGGTTACTCCAATTCCATTAGTTGCCAGACAGAATAACTTACCTTCCCCAGTTCAAAAAATTCTACTAGCTTCCCACAGACCATCCATCAGGAAACTTTACGTTAGCAAGTGCAAGAGATTTTTGATTTGGGCGTGCGATAATGAACTTAATCCCTTCTCTGCACCTGTCAAGAAAGATTTGGAATTCTTAGCTGCCCTTTTTGATCAAGGAGCTTCTGCTTCCACAATCAAGGTTCAGTTATCGGCCATTTCTAACTTCCACAATGGCTTCGAAGGCCAATCATTAATTTCCCACTACGTATGTAAAGTGTTCCTTAAAGGAGTTCTATGATTAAAATCTCCATCTAAAGATTCTCTAGTTCCATGGAATCTGACTTTGGTCTTAGTCTTTGGTGCTTCCCCCCCTTTGAACCAGCAGCAACTTGTCACCTAAAATTTCTTTCATGGAAAGCTCTTTTTCTCATAGCCATTACTTCTGCCAGAAGAATTTCTGAAATTCAGGCATTGTTTTCAAACCCCCCCCCCCCCCATATCTGTTTTTTCATAAGGGTAGAATTTCACAAAGAACTAACCTATCCTTTCTTCCTAAGGTGGTCTCGAATCCAATATTAATGAAACTATTGACTTGCCCATTTTCTTCCCCATTTTTCCCAACAAAGGTGACTTTGCTTATGTTTGCTGGATGTTCACAGGCAATTTCGCTTCTACCTCAACAGGACTAAAGAATCTAGAAAATCGGACCAGTTATGTGTATCCTTTTCTGGTCCAACTCTGGGAAAATCTGTCTCAAAAGTTATTGCCTAAATGGCCAAGAGACTGTGTTGCCATTATATACAATAACAAGAACCTCAAGTTGCCTGCGCCTATGAAAGCACATTCCACCAGATCAATAGCCACATCAGCTGTTTTCTACTCCAAGGCTTCCTTGGATGAAATATGCGCAGCCGTAACATGGGCTTCTCCACATACCTTTATCACTCATTACAAATTGGATATGGTCTCCAGGAGAAGAGCATCCTTTGGCTCTAAGGTTCTCAGGAATATCCTTCCATAAGGCCACCCAGGACCTAAAGTAGCGGGGGACTCTGTTCAAAGGTCAAGAGTGAATGAAGATTGACAACATCAGATAAAGAAGTTATGTACTCATCATAACGTTCTGTCTGTGTTGTCGATTTTTATTCATCCTTGACACCCCACCCTCTTCCTCCTTCCTATAAACTTCCTGGAGGATTGGACACTTGTCTTGGGAGCTTATTAGGTTTGACCTTGGACATGCCTTCATCCTTTTGTTACAGATTCATCTGTCTTTCTTTGTGGCTACAAACTCTTTCTGAGGTAATATGGAGAGGGGTATTGTGGGTAGAATCTTGGCTTGAGAGTTTTTGGCTGGCACGAGCTGTATAATGGCCGAGCCAGTTCTTAGGATTGGAACAGAGTACCCAAAGGTCAAGGATGAATGAAGATTGACAACACAGATGGAACAATATGGTGAGTGCATTGCTTCTTTTTTTCAACCATTCAAGTTCTCCCTAATTTTATCAGTGACTTCTGTCCTGTACGGTGAGAACAGTCCTTCAAACTGAAGAGATTTTACCCAGTTATAAAAATAAGAATATTCTGTTAAAACAGGAAACTCATACTACAGATCTACCTGAACATTGACTGGGCCCTTCTTTACAGCTGAGCAAACTCAACACTAGCACTTTAATTCATTAGTATCTTCTCATATACAGGAGACCAGTTGACATAATGGTTAAGATCTTCGCCTTCCATGCACAAGGTACAATCAATGCCTGTTTGGAGTTTGCACATTCTGCCTGTGTCTCTCTGGGGTTTCTCCCATGTCCAAAAAAACATGCTGAGTGTTTCCATCTCAAACTCACCAATGAATGGAGCTGTGGGCAGCAGCACAGATTCTGCATGGTGCCCTATAGGGGGAAGAGTTGTACAGACCAACCACTTTGGGCATCTACTGTGGTGCGCAGTATCCTCATGATAGGAGAACACGGATCACAGACTGTGCACTGTGGTAGGGCTAGCCACTCGACAGTGTAAAATATGGCTTTAGGTGATTCAGTCATGTTGACTAATGTCACCAAAATGGGCATGGGTAGTTACCGGTGATAAGTGGGATGAGGACCCGGCCTACTCTGACCTACCCCAGGGACCCCTGCTGATGGTGGGAAGGGTATATGTGCCCTTATTGGCCAGTGTGTGCCCGCCATAAAGTCCAGCAGCCTTGGATCAGTAAGCTGTTGGCCAGCCGGTGTCTAGTTGCCCAGCCTGGGTTACCTGGGATAGCTCTGTTGAGCGAAAGCTCTATGTAATTCCAACCAACCTGCCAAACATGAACTGAGAATTGCTGCGCTTAATGTAGGTTCACTGACAGGATGCAGCTTGGAAGTGGATGACATGATGATACGGAGGAGGCTGGACATCCCGTGTATCCAAGAGACGAGATGGAAGGGCAGTGCAGCAAAGCCACTTGGCTTGGGATTCAGACTCTACTACTCAGGAAGGGAACAGGCTAGAAATGGTTTAGGAATTGTGGTGAGAGAGGCTTCAGAAGGCAGTGAGGGATATCATCAGAATTAATGACAGACTCATGGCAATCGGGCTCCAGTGTAATGATAGGGCAGTATTCATACTCTCAACCTATGCCCCACAGCAGGGTTGTGATAGTGAGGAAAAGAGTGCATTCAGACAGCAGTTGCAGGACCTACTAGATAAAGCAGGCCAACGTGAATTGGTGTTGATAATGGCTGACTTGAGTGCACATATCGGGACAGACAGAACAGGATATGAGGACTTCCTGGGTCCACGTGTGTGGGGCAGCAGGAATAAAGAAGGAGAAGCCATTCTAGACTTCTGTCTAGCAAATGGCTTGATAGTAGCAAACACATGGTTCAGAAAGAGGGACAGTCACAAGAGCACATACAAGAGTAACCAACATACAACTTGGGTAGACTTCCTCCTAGTAAATAAAAGGAACTGGGGTAGAATCCATGATTGCAAAGTCATCCCCAATGAAACAGTTGGCCACAGTATAAGCCACTAGTTGCTGCAAGCAGTGGTCAGACAAGGCTCTAAGGTCAACAGAGACTAGGCTGAAGACCTGGAAGTTGACTGGAGTGAAAGTACAACAGTTCAAGGAATTACTCGGGGCGCTAGCACCCTAAGAAGAGGAGGAAATAGGTTGAACAAGAATGACAGTACCTAAAAACAGCATGTGTTAGGACTACAGAAAAGATATGTGGCCGAGCCAGGTATGGAAATAAGATACCTAAGGAAAGCTGGTGGTGGAATGCAGAAGTCCAGGATGTCATCAAAAGAAAGGAGTGCAGGAAAAAGTGGGAGATAGAAAAAAAAACTGACCAGGCTAGGAAGGACTACTGGTTGGCTAACAAAGAAGCTAAGAAAGAAGTTGCAAGAGTAAAGAATAGGGCGTCGGAGGCACTCTACCAACTTCTGGAAAGTGACTCAGTAAGTGGTACAAAGAAACTGTCAGGTTGCAAGGCAAGGAGAGAAAGATAAAGAAGATAGTCAGACACCCTCCATAAGGGATGCAAGCAACAACCCGCTCACCAGTCCACAGGACATCAAAGGCAGATGGAAGGAGTATTTCCAGCAGCTTTTGAATGAAGAAAACTCCACAGAAGCTGTACTGCTAGAGAAACAGCCTATGATGAGAAAAAAAAAGAGGAGCCTGCCCTAGAAGAAGTAAGAACAGCAGTAAGGAAATTGAAGTCGGGGAAAGCAGTAGGCTCAGATGAGGTCACAGCAGATATGATTAAGATGCTGGGTGAGATAGGAGAGAAATGGCTCCTGAGGGTACTCGTAGCAGTGTGGAGAGAAAGGCATATCCCAGATGACTAAGAATAAGAATACTCGTGCCAGTGTACAAGAACAAAGGGGGCATCCACAACTGGACAGTACAGTACAGAGGCAACAAACTCCTATCACATTGCATGAAAGTGCTGGAGAAGGGTGATTGATAAATGGATATGCAGAGTAGTAGAAAGTAGGATGGGAAATGAGCAGTCCTGATTCAGATCAGGATGCAGCACAATTGACCTAATGTTTGCAATGAGACAGATACTTGAGAAGAAGCTAGAGATGAGGAGAGAGAGTCCAACTGGGCATTCCTAGACTTGGAGAAAGCATATGACAAAGTCCTACGAAAGCTGATCTGGGCAGTACTACGGTGGTTTGAAGTCCCAGAAACATTGCTAGAATTAGTGCAGGCTATGTACAAGGACCCAATGACTCCAGTACGGTCAGTGTTCTGCCTCACAGAGGGGTTCCCAGTGGGAGTGGGTGTACACCAGGGTTCAACTCTGAGCCCACTTCTGTTCATACTGGTGATGGACTACATTAGCAAGCAGGTCAGAGGGGGCAGATCAACAAAGTTGCTGTATGCAGATGATGTGACATTACAGGCAGACTCTGAGCTAGAACTTCAACAAAGGATAGGAAAATGGAATGCAAAACTGAAGACACATAGGATGAAATGAAGTACAGATAAGACAGTGGTAATGGAAGCAGATTGGGGAAATCAGAAGAAATTGATAATAGAAATAGAAGGGAAGATAGTGGAACAGGTAAACAGCTTTAAATATCTGGGAGGGGTGGCTGAGGAGAAGGGAAGTCTGAAGAGGTCAAAGCTAGAATCAGAGGAGCTGCAGCCAACTTGCATAGAGTGTCTGTAGTCTCTATGACAGAAGAATGCCGAAGAAACTGAAAAGTAAGGTGTACAAGACAGTGGTGCGACCAGTACTACTGTATGGTACAGAAACCTGGGCAGTAAAGGCAGAACAGTTGAAACTAGAGGTGATGGAAATGAAGTGCTTGAGAAGGGTGGTAGGATGCACACTGTGGGACAGATGAAATGAGGACATTAAGAGCAGAAGCCAAGGTAGCTCCAGTTGTAGAAAAGATTAAAGATAATAGATTACGGTGGTTTGGACACATGCAGAAAAGTAGAAAACAATCTGGTGTGGAAGATTTGGGAAAGACAGGAAGAAGGTAAGAGGAAGCAAGGATGTCCAACAAAGAGCTGGATGGATTGTGTGAAAGACCATCTGCAACAGTCAGGCATGTGTGTTGAAGGCAGGAATCTGGCAGTGAATCGAGAGTTGGCAACAGTTAACACAATAACCTGACCCCATGTAGAAAAAATGGGAAAAAGGAGGAGCTGATGACGATGATGACAGGAAACTTCCCCACAGCAAGATCACTGAGGTGGTAGAAATGCCACTGGCTGACAAGTGATATTAAACATAAAATCAAGGAAAGGAAGGGCTAATGGAAAAAACAGAAATAGGACCCCTCCAATCACAACTTCAATCAACAATACTTAACTCTAAGAATGTTGACCCAAATGGGAATCAATACAGCCAATACATTATAGTTAAGACAAAAGCAAAATACCTTAACTTGTTCACTGCAGAGCAGCAGAAGGCTAATTAATCCCTTGCTTCCTGAAATTTCCTAAGACAAGAAAACGCTTGTTTTTGAAGAAGGTTTCTCTTAACTACTGTATTTAGAGCATGCTTCATATGAATTGCAACATCTCAGAAGTTATGCAAATTACAGAAAAGTCCAAAAATATAATAGTTCATTAGATGATGGGTTATGCACCGGTGAAAGCATCAAAAGCCTGTCTCATAGTGCTAACTTTATATTGCAGATTTATGAAAGAAAGTGTTATTTTCCTTGCCAAAAATACAGTATAATGATCAAAAAAAGTTATATTTTTCTAAGCTTCCAAGACAAACCCAGTATATCGGTAAGTAAATTGCTTACTTGTTCAAGAGCTCCACAGTGATGTATGACCAGGGTGGGCATCATACAGCTGTTTTCGGATATTTCTCTCTTAGTGCAATTTATGCATATCTTATTTTCACAATATTTCAAAACAGTATTAAACTGTAAAACGGTACCTGTTAGATGTTGAAATTAAGCGCCATACTGCTTTGTACAAGGTGGTATCACTTCTTTGCTTGTTGGCCACACAATTTTTATTATTAATTCTAAAAAAAAGCCGTGGTGGTACAGTGGTAGCGTTGTTGCCTCACAGCAAGAGGCTCTCCTGTTCAATTCTCGGCTGGAGTGCCTTCTGTGTGGAGTCTGCTTGTCCTCCCCACAGTGGAGTGGCTTCTGAAAGACATGCATGAATGGGATGGATGTCGGGCTGGCAACTCGGCACCATAAAAATCTACTGACAATCATTTGTGGACCGGAGTTCCGCTGTGGCGACCCCTAACCGGGAAAAGCCGAAAAGACAAACAACAACTCTAATGTCAAAATGTGGTTAATATTCCTAGATGGTTCATAGGTAAGTACTAGGCTAGCTGCCCTTGAGGGACATTTTAAGCCTGAACAGTTTCTTTTTTGTTCTCAAATTAATTTCTCCCATTTTGTTGGAGATTGGCCTTGCCCATCTGATGGTTGATAATTATGTATTACCCAAATGGGAACAACTAGGATAATACCATAGATAATTTGAGGGGACACATGCCTGGAGAAAGCATTTAGGAGCTGTTTTCCATCCATAGATCCAAGTTGTCCTTGAATATGGACAGGTATGAACTTTGTTTTATATGGATGGGGAGTCTTTTCCAGAGCAGCGAGGTCTTCTGCGGGCTAAACAGTCCCTCCAAACTGTTCTGTTGATGATGCAGAAGAGGTTTATATCACTAGACTGAGTATTTTTGATGCCATTTGATTTGCTCATGTGCAGTAAGTCTACCAGTATTGGGTCGGAGGATAACTTGTATGCCAAAACACTGGTCTTTTGTTAACAGTATGTAGATTGCCAAGTATAGTCACAGGACTTTGATTTAGTCCATGTAAGGCAAGTTGTTTAGGCCTTTCATCCTTTCAGTATGTTATCTCTGTGGGCGTTCCAGTTGTTGCATTTCTTTGGACAGATACATGCCAAAGGGGGCATTTTATATATTGCTGGGCCTAATGTGGGCTGAGTGAAGGGGGGGGCCTTCCCCTAGATTTACATCCCTAGATTTAGACATCATCCCTTTGTTTATAAGCTGTGCAGTATTGAAGGACGACTTACAACAATGAGCACATATTGGTCAAAATTAGGCCGCTGTCCACATAAGTTCCCAAATCCCGAACAGTTGGGTCAGCTCTTGAGATGCATTGATAATGTGGTAGTTCCCTAGAATAGATTACTTCCCAAAGGATACAGTAATGGCCAGATCATTGTACCAAACAAGCATTTGTATTTCTGGAAACTTCACATTAACCATTGTCGATTTAATGTTAGTTTTTAACTAACATCCATGGTTTGCGTACGCCACCCCAACTTGACTGTATCTTTCTATTTCTACGTACTTAATATAAACATGGAAAATACATTGTATTTTTCATAACTTTTTGCAAATGTTCCATAATAACTGCAGCCCTGTACATCCCACACTGGGTACTTCACTGTGTATGGCAAAAATATAATGTCAGCTTTTATATGGCACCTTGCTTCATCATGCACATCATACCATTCAAAAGTGCTATGCACAGTATTAGAATGTTGTTAATTATAATGTACCTCAAACAAATAGATGTTTATATTACCTAAGTTTATGTAGCAGTATTTTAAATTTTGTACCCCTTGTTTGTGTAGGACCCCCTCCATTTTTGTTTCATTAATGTGGATATGCAAAATAATTCATATTATTCTTAACTCTTGCAAGCACTGTTCATTAACTCAGGTCCTGCACCTCCCACTGTGATGTTTTCACTGAGGGCCTACTTTATATTGTTAACATGCAGATGACACCCTGGTTCCTAATCCATGATCTGTTATTTATGAGATATTAACATCAGTATTAGAATAATAATAGTAATAATACAGTGCATCTCAAAGAAAGTTTCATTTTTGTTGTTTCCCTTGCACAGGTGTTTGCTATCATATTGCCACCAAGTGCTTGCATAGCCCCCAACCCCAACATTGAGTGTCACACTCCATTTTATGCTTCATTAATGCAAATATGGGAAGCTTTTCATAATTTGTATAACCTTTTGCAGTACTCCAGTAACTCAAACTTTGTACATACATTCCTCCGTGGTGTTTCCACTTGAGATACCTATGATTTCCTGTCATTTTATGGTAACACTCACCATTTGTAGGCCAGAACATAAGTCTAGCTCCTTTTTTCCCTTTACTTACTAAAGGAACATGAAAAATATTTCAGATTTCTTTCCAATCACTTTTCAACAATTCCAGTATTATACATTGCACAGTGATTGACACACTGCCTACCAGCTCATGTCAGCATCCAGATGTAAGCTACTTTGCTAATGCAGGACCTGACATTTCTGAAGTATTAGTTTTGGTATTAGAATGTTAGTATTAATGTCTACCTAAAATGGTTGTATCTCTGAAAGTTTATCTTACATAATAACTTCTGCATACAGTTCAGCTCATTACAGCCCCCTCCACTCACACATGCAGAGATGTGCCCACCAGTAACAGCCACGAGGTTCATCGTGTTACACTGCTGCAGTCATTACACTTGGGTTATCCTGCCGTCAGGCGGTTCCCCAGTCGGCCTGAGTTCCAAAGTCTTGGTCCGGTGTCGGTTGCTGTCACCTCCTCCCTGACGTCAGTGCGACAGGGGTATATAAGATGCAGCCGACGCCATTTTCTTCAGCCTTTCTTGCCGCGCGGTGCCCGAAGCAGAAGCAGTTCGCAAGTGCCGGTCGGCCGACAACTGAGATTTTCATTCCGAATCCAGAGCCGAAGTCTTCTAAAAAAGCTAAGTACCCCATTGGGGAAACTTTTTCTTGCCTCAGACCGATGTCAGTAAAAGTTAATAACTGTATTTCTTGTGGGAAGCAAATACCTCATAAGGACTTCCACTGCTATTGTATTCCATGCCTATGCCCTGACGATGACGTCAATGGTTGTCTGTTTTGTGCTAAGTTTAACAAGCGCACAATTAAACGTTGGTTTGATTTTGCCCGACATTATTTTGGCAGAAAATTCAATTACACCATGCTGTCGGAACTTCCGACGACCGCAATGCATAAAAAGCACAAGGACAGGCATCCGAGGCCCAAAACTGACGACGAGGCCTCTTCTAGGCCGGTCGCCGGTTCTCCGGTTTTCAGCAAGGCGCCTACGCAGCCCCTGACGACCGCTTCCACAGACCGCCTCCGACTCCCACGTGGAGCAGGCTGGGCCTTCGGACACACTAGGTTTTCAGCTTTCCGATCCTAACCCTACAGAGGGGACCGAAGTAGCTGAGCAATCCACAGCTACAGAGGGTGTTTTCAGACCTACCCAGTTAACCATTAAACCCTGTGCTAAGTCTAAGCCCCCCTTAAAAGCAAAGAAACAAACGCAACTCTCTCCAGGACAGGCTTCCATGCCTAAGAAACAAATGCTAAAAATGGCCGAAGACCTAATCACCTTGATCAGGGGGACCCATCCCCCTCCTGATAAAAGGCCCAGACAGGATGCAGACTATGAATCTTCCGACCAGGTGTCCATTTCCTCAGACTCTTCCTCGGACCTAGGATATTCTTTATCCCTTATGAGGATTCTGATGCTGAGGAATCAATTCCATCAGCCTCTCCGCCTGAGGACTACTCCTTTGGGGAGACCTTACATACCATGAGGGAACATTTCCATTGGGAAGGCCAGGATTACTCAGAATCCAAGAAAAGGCTCAAAGACTTCCTTTTATTGCCTCAACACAGACCCCTTGCTATCCCGCCAGTTTTAGATATTGTGGATGATGTGTACAGTGAATCCAGCTTAAACCCTGACTCCTTACCCCCAGCCCTAGTTAAACCTGATAGATATTACAGAGTCCCTGACGCTCTCAAATTTTTGTACAAAAGCCCTGTTGCTGACCCTGAAACTATTTCTCAGAGACCCAAAGGGATTAAGGCCTCATCAGCAAAAAACCCAGTTCCCTCTGACAGAGATTCCAGAGCATTAGACAGATGGGGAAAGAAGGTATATACGTCTGCAACTTTAGCAGTGAGAGCCTTGAACTGCCAGTTTCACATGCTAAAATATCAGCAATTTTTGATGTCTCAGTTGAAACAAAAGATGCTTCCAGATTCAGATCCTCCTAATTTTAAAGAAATGCAGGATTTATTGCATGCAGCTGAACAAGTGGGAAAACATACTTTGCAATGTGGGTCTGATTCCTTAGAGGCCTCCTGTAGAGCAGCAGTTACAGCCTCTGTCATTAGAAGGCATGCTTGGTTAAAATAACATACGTTACCAGATCATGTTAAGGTCAAATTATTGGATGTACCTTTGCAAAGGGATGTGCTGTTTGGAGTTAAGGCAGAGGAGGTATTAAAGAAGATGGGAGGATAAGGCAAAATCTATGCAAACGGTGAAAGATTTCTTACAGGTTCAGCCTCCTCGTTTTAGCAGAAATTGGCCAACAAAGAAGTGGTCCTTTCCAGTCACAGACAGACCTCAAAGGGGCAGATACAGACGTCCAAGAGGTACAGGCCTCGACAATGGGGCACACCAGGCCAGAAAGAAGGGGAAGACAGGCCTCAACCTTACAGAAAGCAACCTCAATGACTTTCCACTGCAGCTGCCAAACAGCTTTCTCTTGGCAGCCCCCTCAGGAGGAAAACTGGCACTTTTCTATCACAATTGGCATTGCATCACCAAAGACAAATGGGTTCTCAACACTGTATCTCAAGGTTACAGGTTCCACTTTCACACTTTGCCAAGGTTAAAAGGAATGCCAAATCTGCCACCAAATCAATGGGCAGAGGCTCAAAAACAAATTACAGCACTCATGGACATGAGAGCTATTCAAACGGTACCACCACAGGAACAAGGACAAGGATTTTACTCAAGACTCTTTCTGGTTCCCAGAAAGGACAAAGCCTGGAGACCCATTCTGGACCTTTCTTCACTAAACACTTACCTGGATGTTCCGAAATTCAAGATGTTGACACTACAGCATCTTCTTCCCATGCTGGGCAAGAAAGCTTGGCTCGTGACTTTGGACCTCAAAGAAGCATACCTGCATGTCCCTATCAGACAAAACTGCAGAAGATACCTCAGATTTCTAGCAGGTTCAATGCACTATCAATTCTCTGCACTGCCCTTTGGCTTATCTACTGCGCCCAGGGTCTTCACAAAGTGCCTGGCACCAGTAATTGCATTTTGCAGACAAAAAGGAATTCAAATTTATCCATACCTGGACGACTGCCTGATTCAAGCAGAGAGCAAGGACATTCTACTAAAGCATCTGGCGTACGTAAAAAACTTAAGTTGCCTGGGGTACACAGTAAACGAAAAGAAATCAAAACTAGTGCCCTCACAACAGATAATATTCCTGGGTGCCAGCTTGAACACAACGGCCCAGATGGCTTATCTCACTCCAGACAAGCAAGGACAAATTCATTTAATGGCAACAAAGACCCAACTCCCTGCAAGAAAAATTCTGCAGGCCTTGGGCTACATGGCATCTTGCATACTACTAATTCCATATGCCAGACTGCATATGAGGAAACTACAATGGTACCTAAAGAGTGTATGGTCTCAACACTGTTAAAGTTTGGAAACAGTTATACCACTAATTCCTTGCCTTCAACAGTTGTTTCGATGGTGGGCTCAAGCTTGTCACCTCAACAAGGGACAGCCTTTCACTCAACCCACAGCCAGGCAAACACTGACAACAGATGCATCGGATTACGCCTGGGGAGCACACATGGAAGGAAAATGTATTCAGGGCAAGTGGCCCACAGAGCAAAGACATCTCCACATCAATCAAAAAGAGATGCTAGCTGTACAAAATGCAATTATAGCTTTCAAGGACCTGCTGCATCCAGGACAATTACTACTAAAGACAGACAACACCACAGTTATGTGGTACGTAAACAAGCAAGGGGGCACACACTCCTACCCCCTCTGCAGACAAGCCATGACCTTGTGGAACACAGCTCTAAACTACCAAGTTCATCTGCAAGCACAATTCCTGCCAGGAGAGAAAAACACACTGGCAGACGACCTAAGCAGAAACATCATGGACTCCCACGAATGGGAATTGAACCCACAACTATTCAGAATGATAACACAAAAATGGTGGAGCCCGGACATAGATCTGTTTGCTTCCCCAATGAACTGCCAATTACAGAAATTCTGTACAAGGAGCTACCATCCACAAGCATGGAAAGTGGGTGCCCTCTCATTCAGCTGGAAAAAACTACAAGTATACGCTTTCCCTCTTTTACCTCTCCTTCCAAAGGTACTCATAAAAGCCAGGCAGGAAGAGCCAAAGATGATCCTGATTGCACCAGACTGGCCACGCCAGCACTGGTACCCATTCTTAAAGAACTTAGCACAAGAACCACCCTGGATTTTGCTTCAAATCCCACAGTTGTTGACACAGCACAACAATCAGATACTTCACAGCCAGCTAAAGACCTTAAATCTAGCTGCATGGAAAATTCCTTAGTCAAGCAAGCAATGCCTCTCTCCAAAGCTGTTATGGATGTCATTCTGGAGGCCAGAAGCCCTAGCACCAGGAAAGCCTACACGGATAAATGGAAGAGATTCTGTGCCTGGAACCAAGCGCACAGCCTTGACCCGCTTGTCCAAAACATTCCCCAGATTTTTTCGTTATATACTTCAATACTTAACTGAGATGCTGGACAAGGGCCTGTCTTTTTCATCCATCCAGATCCACGCCTCAGCTATTTCTGCTCATTACAACATGGATCCACCAATTTGTTCTAATCCTTTGCTCAAACAGTACCTCAGAGGGGCTAAAAGCATAAGACCACCCCGTAGAGCACCTACACCAACTTGGGACCTCAACTTTGTTTTGGAAAATTAACTTTGCCTCCTTTTGAGCCAGCTAGCACAGCAGAATTAAAATATATCTCTTGGAAAACTGCTCTGCTACTGGCAATAACATCAGCACGAAGAGTTTCAGAATTACAGGCACTAATGGCAGTGGAACCTTTCTTCATCTTCCACCAGGACAGGGTGCCTTTAAGAACTAACCCTGCATTTATGCCAAAGGTGGTATCAAGTGTGGCTCTAACCCAAACTATTCACTTACCAACTTTTTATTCAAAACCACAGAACAAAGGGGAGAGACTACAACATTCTTTGGACATTCACAGGCAGTTACGCTTCTACTTGGACAAAACCAAAGCTTTCAGAAAATCTGAGCAATTATTGGTAGTATACGCTGCAGGAACACAGGGAAAAGCCATTTCAAAACAGACTATTTCAAAATGGATTGGACACTGTATACGTTTCTGTTACACCCACCATGGGAAACCTGTACCTAACAGCATTAGATCTCACTCCACCAGGGCAACAGCCACTTCAACTGCCTACCTCAGAGGAGTACCTATCAAGGATATTTTGGAAGCAGCAACATGGAGTTCTGTCCATACCTTCACCAGACATTACCATTTGCCTTTATACTCCAAATCCAGAGCTGGCTTTGCCACTGCTGTACTGCAGGGCCTTATAGCCACCCCTAATGCCTTATAGATCCAGCCTCCCTACCTCAGCTTTGGGATTCCACCCAAGTGTAATGACTGCAGCAGTGTAACACGATGAACATAGTACAATTTTGTACCTACCATAAATGTAGATGTTCGAGTGTAAACACTGCTGCAGTCTAGGTTACCCTCCCTCCTTCCCCTCTTACTTTCTGGTACTTACCTAGGTCATCTACCCTTTATTACCTATGGGGAGTATTTGCTGGTAACTAAAAATGGTTGTTTGCTTTTTCTTTTGTATATTTTACTAGCAATTTGAATTGCCTACCTATTTTGGGGCACCTGACATCTGGGGCAAGAAAAACTGAAGAAAATGGTGTTGGCTGCATCTTATATACCCCTGTCGCACTGACGTCAGGGAGGAGGCGACAGCAACCGATGCCGGACCAAGACTTTGGAACTCAGGCCGACTGGGGAACTGCCTGACGGCAGGATAAACCCAAGTGTAATGACTGCAGCAGTGTTTACACTCGAACATCTACATTTATGGTAGGTACAAAACTGTACTTTGTCTGCACTCCAGATGTCACTTTGAACAAAGCAATGAATACAGCAAGGAAATGTCTGCATGGGCCAACATTTGAAACTGAACTGCTTAATTAAAAAGAAATAAAAATCACTATCAGCATAGTAGTACTGCAGTGTGGTTACAACCCAAGACAAGATGCACAATAGATAGGTCACCCAAACACAATAACTGTAGCAATGAGCTTATACTTAGGTGCTTGTTACAGTTACACTGCAAACAACGGAATGCGTTCAGCTAAGCAGCTGCAGCTCTATAAATGAATGCTGGTGCTGTACTCTTCCCCTGATCTGCAACTCTTCGAAAGTACCTTTAGCAACCTCTGACAGCTTGCTGTCAGTAGCTGCATCCTCCCCTCACCCTAGCTACAGTACCTTATACAGCAAAAGAAAAATTCACAGTGAATAACATTTAAAACTATATTGTTTAAAAAAAAAAACTTTAGCGCACACTTTTATCCATACAGTGACACTGATATTGCCAGTGAAACCATACAGCATGGTAAAACATTAAAATACCGTCACACGCCAAAAAATTCGCAGTGAATAACATTTAAAACTATATTGTTTAAAAAAAAAAACTTTAGCGCACACTTTTATCCATACAGTGACACTGATATTGCCAGTGAAACCATACAGCATGGTAAAACATTAAAATACCGTCACACGCCAGCATTTGAAACTGAACTGTTAAAATGCATAGCATTATTGTAGTGCAACTCTGACACAGCAAAGCACAACAAGGAAATGCCTATATACATCAAAAATTTATACCTGCACTGTTAAATTAAACACTCACAGCAAGGGACTGCCTCAGTAAGTCACCAGCATAGCTGTCAACCTGTTTTATTTTTGGATTTGTCCTTGATTCTGGAATTATAAGGGACAGACAGTTTTATTATATTGAAGCTGTCTACCTGAGAAGATGAGGGAATAAGAAAAATGAATTAAATGCATTTTCTGAAGTAAATGCAGTCAGTAACTGTAATTGTCATTGTACAAGTGTAATCCACTACTTTATCTCCCTAAATCACCAGTTTTACAAGGGATTATGAGTGGCAGAGCATCATTTCAAGCCAAAATCTGTGACGACCTTGAAAATCGGAGACATTTGAGAGGCATTGTTAAGCATATACCAACATTTAGATCTGATACTGTTAAGTTAAAAAAAGGGAGCACAATATTACTGCACTGAAGTGGAGCTGTAGCCTGAGCATCCAAGTGCTCCGGATTATGCGTAACGCTCCGCATTTAATGAAGAGCGAAGCCGCTGTTCCGCATTGAACAGCTGTGGCTCTGCTGCAAAGCTTTTGATTAGTTTGTATACCGCAATTATTGCCAATCGGCATTGCGGTATACAAACCAATGCATAGCTCTGCTACCCTTCCGCATTGGCTGTGCTCTGCAGTTTTTGATTGGCTTGTAGACCGCATTTATGGCCAATCGCGAACTTGGTCTACGAGCCAATCAGTTAGATAGTCTGAGGAGGACGGGAGCCAGTGAGAGCTCCAAAATGCAGGCCAATCGTGTTCCTGGAAGCGTTTTCCCGCCGAAATAATGGCTTGAAAAAGGCTTCCAGGAATCAGAGATTTTACTTCGACCAACTGACTACATAAAAAGTTTGGCTGGAAGAAGGAAGGAAGAAGCAGCTGGCTGCAGACGAAGACATCGTGGGAGTCGGAAGTGGAAGTTAGCCTGCCTGCCAGGACGGAGAGGTGACTCGGTGAGAGGCGTCTGTTTGCTGTGTCAGAACAGAAGGGCTGAGGATTATCTTTCTGCTACGCTGCTCTACAACCGAGTTGGAATATCAACTTTGTACCGTGGTTGTATTGGATTATTTGTGACAGTGCTGCCTTGGATTGGATTGCTGAAGTTGTACCATGTGTATAGGCAGAGCAGAGGTAAGTGTTTTAGGCTTTTAGCTGTAATGGTTGAACTTGAAAATATTTCCCTTTAGAAGTGGTATGCTAGTACAGATCCTATAAGTGTGTAAGTATTAATATTTAGTCGCAGTATTTTGTGTCCCTAGTATGTCTCTGAAGTGACAGATAATAATTTTGTATGCCTAAACAGATTCTGTTATTCTAGCATCTTCCTAAGTTTAAAACAGCAATATTTAAAGTGTCTGTTTCTACTGCTTGTCCCCTTAGTATGTCTAATTTTTTTTTTGGGAGAAACTGTATGCCAAGACAGATCCTTGTTCTGGCAACTTTCTAGGTTTATAAGAGCAGTTTTTAAAATGGTTGTATGTTTCTTCTGCTTGTCCCCCCTAATACGTCTCTGAAAGTAATTGCCTTTTTTTTTGAGAAACTGTATGCCAAGACTAGTCCTGTTCTAGCAACTTTCTAGGTTTATAAGAGCAATATTTAAAGTGTGTGCATGTTTCTGCTGCATGTCCCCCTAGTACATCTCTGAAAGTAATTGCCTTGTTTTTGAGAAACTGTATGCCAAGACTGGTCCTGTTCTAGCAACTTTCTAGGTTTATAAGAGCAATATTTAAAGTGTTTGTATGTTTCTGCTGCTTGTCCCCCTAGTACGTCTCTGAAATTAATTGCCTTTTTTTTTGAGAAACTGTATGCCAAGACAGGTCCTCTTCTAGCAACTTTCTAGGTTTATAAGATCAGTATTTCTAAGGTTTTAAGAGGAATATTCTAGCAATATTTAAGTTTATAAGAGCAATATTCTAGCAATATTTCTAAGGTTGGAAACCAAATGAAACAGTACTAAACTAGGAAACCACAAAGCGAGCTGACACCACAGGAACAAGAATAAAATTTAATGTTGAGCGCTTTCGTCACAAGTCACAGTTTACTTCAGAAAAAACAGAGCATCACCCCTCAACTCCTTAAATACTCATCACAAAGACATCATTAACAGGTGTGTGTTGAACACCATTTATATTTAAAGATACAGACTCCAATTTTCTTACATACAAAACTACAAATCATGTTGCACTGCTTAAGATATCTAATAATGTCAAAAACTTCAAGCCTAAGATGTTAACATAAGTTATATGAAATAGTAAAATATTCTAATAATGATGTCCTCGGCTGGGGTGCCTTCTGTACAGAGTCTGCATGTCTACGGTCGCGTGGGTTTCCTCTGGGTGCTCCGCTTTCCTCCCACATCCCAAAGACATATGCTGTAGGTGGATTGGACACTTGAAATTGGCCCTAGGCATGAGTGTGTGCATGTGTGTGCCTTCTGTGGAAGGTTGGGTGCCGGGCTGGCAACACGACACTGTAAAACTCCACTACCAATCATGAGTGGACAGGTGATCCACTGTGGCGACCCCTAACCGGGAAAAAGCTGAAAGAAGAAGAATATAGAAATAAAAGTAAACAAATTACATAAAGTTTGCTTTTAGTTTCAAAAAACTAGTCAATGACACCGTATCATTCAGTCCTGGATTACTGTTGGCATTAACCCTCAGTTGCCATAACAGATGTTCATCGTGCATACAGCTGCAGTCATAACAGATGGGTTCTCCTGCCGTCAGGCGGGTCCTCGGTCAGCCAAATTCCAAAGTCTAGGTCCGGCGTCAGTTGTCGTCGCTTCTTCCCTGACGTCAGTGCGACAGGGGTATAAAAGAACCAGCCGACGCCATGTTCTTCAGTCTTTCTTGCCGCGTGGTGCCCGAAGCAGAAGCTTCGGCAAGTGCCGGTCGGCCAGCTCCTGAGATTACGAAAACTTTGGAAAACCGAAGTCTTCTTAAAAGCTAAGTACCCCGTTGGGGAAACTTTTCTTGCCTCAGACCGATGTCAGACAAAGTTAATAATTGTATTTCTTGTGGGAAGCAAATACCGCATATGGATTTCCATTCCCTCTGTATACCTTGTTTAGGCCCAGACCACGACGTTTCGGTCTGTCACTGTTGTGCTACATTCAACAAACGCACTATTAAGCGTCGGGCGGAGTTCGCCCAGCATTTTTTTGGAAAAGCATTTAACTATACCATGTCGTCGGATACTCCGACACCGGTTTTGTCTAAAAAACGCAAAGACAAGGACCGACACTCGAGGTCCGCGGCCTCTACCGACACCACGCCAAAGCCGACTACACATGGTCCGGTTCTCAGTGAGGCGCCTACGCAGTCCCTGACTACCGACGACACATATTTGGCGGTGTCTCGTGTACCCGAGGTCGCAGGCTCCTCGGCCCACACCCCAACTACAGATACCGAAGCCACTCTTGGTGTTGAAACACAGAATGTGGACAGGTCCACCTCCACTCAAGGTGTCTTCAGACCTTCCTCTTCTTTCTCCATCAAGGCTTTCACCAAGTCTAAAGCAACCATGCACCCTAAGAGACCAGTTACACAGGGCCCATCTCCAGGCCCCATGCCTAAGAGACAGATGCTTAAAATGGCTGAGGATTTAATTACTCTAATCAGAGGTTCTCAGCCACCTCCGGACAGAAGGCCCAGAGTGGAGGAAGATTCCACCTCCTCTGATCAGGGATCCATTATTTCAGAACACTCTGATCAGGAACATTCTTACTCCCCTTTTGAAGACTCTGATGCAGAGGAGTCTATTCCTTCTGTATCCCCCCCCTGAGGATTTCTCATTTGGGGAAACTTTGCATACCTTAAGGGAACACTTCCACTGGGAAGGCCAAGATCATTCAGATTCCAAGAAAAGGCTCAGGGAATTTCTTTTGTTACCCCAGCACAGGCCTCTGGCTATACCTCCTGTGTTGGACATCCTAGATGATGTTTACTCGGAGGTCTGCCTTAACCCGGACTCTCTACCTCCAGCTCCAGTTAAGCCTGACAGGTACTACAGGGTTCCTGACTCGCACCAATTTCTTTACAAGCCATGCTGCTGACCTAGAAACCATCTCACAGGGACCCAAGGGAGTTAAGGCTTCCATTGCCAAAAATCCATTGCCTTCCGAGAGAGATTCCAGATCCTTAGAAAGGTGGGGAAAAAAGGTATATACCTTGGCTACCTTAACCATGAGGGCCTTAAACTGTCAGTTTCATATGCTAAAATACCAACAGTTTCTGTTATCTCAATTGAAAAGTAAAATGTCACAACCTGAACAACCAGACTTGAAGGAGTTGCAGGATTTGATGCATAGTGCAGAACAAGTGGGTAAACATACCTTACAATGTGGTTTTGATGCTCTAGAGGCCTCATGTAGAGCTGCTGTAACAGGCTCAGTCATACGCAGGCATGCTTGGCTCAAGGAACAAACCTTGCCTGATCATGTCAAAGCTAAATTACTAGACGCCCCTCTTCAAAAGGATGTACTATTTGGGGCAAATGCTGAGGAAGTATTACGAAAAATGGAGGAAAAAGCTAAATCAATGCAAACTGTGAAAGAATTTCTGCAGGTTCAACCACCACGTTTTAGTAGAAATTGGCCTTCCAAAAACTGGTCCTTTCCTGCCACGGACAGACCCCAAAGAGGCAGATACAGGCGCCCGAGGGGCAGACGACAACCACAAGGATCGTACAGAGGCAGGCAATGGCAAGCTCCTACACCAAGAGGTGGTGAGGACAACTCACAATCTTTCAGAAAGCAAACCCAATGACTTTCCCCTTTGCAGGCCAACCAGGTTTCAAATGGCAGCCCCCTTAGGAGGAAAGCTGGCACTATTCTCAAAAAATTGGCATGTTGTCACAAAGGACAAATGGATCCTGGACATTATAAACAGAGGCTACAAATTCCACTTTCATACCCTTCCAAAAATGAGAGGCATGCCAAAACTGCCACACAATCAAAGGGCAGAGGCACAAAAGCAAATTTCAGATCTTATAAACATGAAAGCTATTCAAGAGGTACCTACACACCTAACAAGGTCAAGGTTTTTATTCCAGGCTATTTCTGGTGCCAAGGAAGGGAAAAGATTGGAGACCTATTTTGGATCTTTTCATCCTAAACACATTCCTACTGCACCAAAATTCAAGATGCTCACTCTACAGCAACTTCTTCCCATGCTGGGCAAGGAGTCTTGGCTGGTAACATTGGACCTCAAGGAGGCGTACCTGCATGTCCCAATCAGACAAAATTGCAGAAGATACCTCAGATTTCTTGCAGGTTCAACCCATTATCAATTCTCTGCATTGCCCTTTGGCTTATCTACTGCGCCCAGAGTATTCACGAAATGCCTGGCCTCAGTAATTGCCTACTGCAGACTTCAAGGGATACAAATATACCCTTATTTGGACGACTGCCTGATCCAAGCGGACAGCAAGCACATTCTTCTGAAACTTCTGGCTTATGTAATAATGTTATTAAACTCTCTGGGATACACAGTCAACAAAGAGAAATCAAGGCTAATACCCTCTCGAAATATAATTTTCCTGGGTGCCAATTTAGACACAAACACCCAGATGGCCTACCTCACGCCAGAGAAGCAGGGGCAACTAATTCAATACTTCAAAACACTGGCAAATTGCACCAGGCTGACTGCAAGGAAAATCCTGCAGGCTCTGGGATTCATGGCATCTTGCATCTTGCTAATCCCATGTGCAAAGCTGCATATGAGAAAACTACAATGGTACCTAAAAAACATATGGCCTCAACACAGCCACAGTTTAGAAACAATAATACCACTACTTCCATGTCTGCAAAAGGAATTTCTGTGGTGGGCTCAAGCATGCCAAGCAAACACAGGTCTTCCATTCAGCAAGCCTCAAGCAAATCAAGTCATCACAACAGACGCCTCAGACTACGCCTGGGGGGCGCACATGACAGACCGGTGCATTCAGGGCAAATGGTCCCAAAAAGAAAAGCACCTTCACATCAATCAAAAAGAAATGCTAGCAGTAATAAATGCTATTATAGCTTTCAAGGACCTTCTACAACCAGGTCAACTATTGATAAGAACGGACAACACCACAGTTATGTGGTACATAAACAAGCAGGGAGGAACACATTCCTATCCCCTATGCAGACTGGCCATATCACTTTGGAACATGGCCATGGACTTACAAATGGAACTACAAGCACAGTACTTGTCAGGCAAGGAAAACACGCTGGCAGGCAACCTAAGCAGGAATATGACAGATCCACACGAATGGATGTTGCATCCAAAAGTTTTTACAGAAATAATCCAAGAATGGGGAAGGCCAGACATAGATCTCTTTGCCTCCCACAAAAATCATCAATTGACAAAATTCTGCTCGAGGACCTTCCACCCAAAGGCCTGGAGAGTGGACTCTCTCTCTTTCAGCTGGACATCATTGACAGTTTATGCCTTCCCGCCTCTTCCTCTGCTGCCCAAAGTCCTATTGAAGACCAGAGCAGACAGACGAAAGATGATCCTCATTGCTCCGGACTGGCCAAGGCAACACTGGTACCCACTCCTGAGGAGCCTGACTCATTCCCCTCCATGGACCCTGCCTCTAATGCCTCTTCTTCTGACTCAGCAGAGCTTCAAAACTCTTCACAGTCAGCTAAAAACACTCAATCTAGCCGCATGGAAGATTCCTTAGCATCACAGCAGGCCCTACTCTCCAAGGAGGTGCAGGATGTCATTTTGGAGGCCAGAAGGCCATCAACTAGAAAAGCTTACTCCGCAAAATGGAACCGTTTTTGCGTCTGGAATGAGAAAAAGGGCCAGAACCCTGGAAAACTGAATTTACCTCAAATACTACAATATTTGGCTGAACTACTAAGCAGTGGACTTTCGTTCTCCTCCATCAAAGTCCATGCCTCAGCCCTTTCTGCAGAATACAACACTGATCCTCCTTTATTCTCTCACCCTCTTTTAAGACAGTTCCTCAGAGGGGCTAAGAATTTAAGACCTCCAAGGAAACAACCAATACCTGCTTGGGATCTAAATTTCATTCTGGAAAAACTGACTTTACCTCCTTTTGAGCCAGCTGTTTCATCAGATTTGCAATTTTTGTTCCGGAAAACAGCTTTCCTTCTGGCTATCACTTCAGCTCGTAGAGTTTCAGAACTACAGGCCCTCATGGCTGTCCAGCCTTTTATCATCTTCCATCAGGACAGAGTTTCATTACGAACCAACCCTTCCTGTATGCCTAAAGTGGTATCCAGGGTAGCTTTAAATCAGGCCATACATTTACCTACTTTTTATCCCAATCCTCAAAACAAAGGGGAGAGATTACTACATTCCTTGGACATCCACAGGCAACTGCGTTATTATTTGGACAGAACAAAGCCTTTCAGAAAATCAGAACAGCTCTTTGTGGCCTATGCGGTAGGAGTTCCAGGAAAGCCAATTTCCAAGCAGACAATCTCAAAATGGATAGCCCATTGCATACGCTTTTGCTATTCCTTTCATGGCAAAACTGTTCCTACAGGCATTAGAACTCACTCCACCAGGGCCACAGCCACCTCTGCAGCCTTCCTCAGAGGAGTTCCTACCAAGGATATCTTGGAAGCAGCCACTTGGAGTTCTGTGCATACCTTCTCCAAACACTACAACCTACCATTATACTCCAAATCTAGAGCAGGCTTTGCCACTGCAGTCTTGCAGGGCATTTTGGCTCCTCCTAGTTCCACCTAGTGCCTACCACCCCTTTCTTAGCTTTGGGATTCTACCCATCTGTTATGACTGCAGCTGTATGCACGATGAACATAGTACAGTTTTGTACCTACCATAAATGTAGATGTTCGAGTGCTAATACAGCTGCAGTCCAGGTTTCCCTCCCTCCTTCCCCTCTAGGGTATTCTTTTATGGTGTATTTGCTTGCAACTACTGTTTTGATTATATTGCATTGCATTACTTCATAATTTTATGTATTGCCTTCCTTCTGGGGGCACCTGACATCTGGGGCAAGAAAAACTGAAGAACATGGCATCGGCTGGTTCTTTTATACCCCTATCGCACTGACGTCAGGGAAGAAGCGACGACAACCGACGCCGGACCTAGACTTTGGAATTCGGCCGACCGAGGACCCGCCTGACGGCAGGAGAACCCATCTGTTATGACTGCAGCCGTATTAGCACTCGAACATCTACATTTATGGTAGGTACAAAACTGTACTTTCTTTATAGTCAAGTAAATATTCTATAGGGTCTCCTCTCTCATCCACCGTAAGTTGTTCAAGAACTATGAATTTGAAATTGTGACCTGGGTAGGTATTGACATGTTTAGCCAGTGAATTTTTTAAATTCACTTTCCTAATGTCATATAAATGCTGGTAAATACGTGTTCAAAAGGCATTCTTGGTTTTGCCTATGTAAAAACAGGCACATGTCTGACAAATACCAGTATATATGACATTCTTACTACTACAATTGTACTTGTGTAGTAGTTTCACCCATCCTTAACCTTTAAGGAATACGCTATCACCTTCCAAGATATATTTGCAGTGGGTACACTGTTTACATTTGGACATTCTCCCTTGTTTCTCTTAAGATATTACCACCTTTTTTCCTCTGCAAGATGTTTTTGACACAGATGTCCTTTCTATACACAACCACTGGGGCATCCCCAATTCTCTCTGTCAAATCTGGGTCCCCTGACAGGATAAACCTTTTCTTGAAAACAATGTCCCGAATCAGATGTCCTTTCTATACACAACCACTGGGGCATCCCCAATTCTCTCTGTCAAATCTGGGTCCCCTGACAGGATAAACCTTTTCTTGAAAACAATGTCCCGAATCAGTGTGAACTGTGGTGTGTAAGTTAATATAAGGCCATGGTGGAAACTACCAGAAGATGAATTACTGTTCTGCAATGGGGCACACAATCTGGAGATATCAATCCCTAACAACGGATAGAAGTGGCCCTCAAGTCTCTTTATTCAAACTAACGTTGGTACTACTACATCTGTTAGTAACAATGATATATTTATGGATGAGAGGATGGCTGAAACAGACTATCATGGTAACAACAACCCCGGTCCCATCCCTTTAGAACCATCCCTGAGAAGGTCAGAGAGAATTCGGCAGTTGAACCGCCAGTTCAGGAGACCTTCGAACTTGACATATCAGGGGGAACAACATGCTTATCCCCCACAGAATCAACAAGGGGGAGGAAGAGGGAGGGGGAGACGGGAGAATTGGCATTGAGTCTCAGCGCGGGACCTGACATTATGAATGGTGCACTGGAAATAATAGAAAATGACCAACATGACTTTAAAATATATAATTTGAGTAGTACAATAGTAACTTAGGAATGGGCAAACCTCTTCCAAAGGGGGCTTAATTTTGTACCTTTGAGGAAATTCAACCTAGAAACTACATTGCTAGACATAATATTATGTACTAGGAAGGTGAATTTCAGTGTGACCATGGGGGAAGGTAACCAAGTAAGTAACTTAGGTGGGGTTTGTAGGAAGACCAGTACAGTAAACCCCCCTTTGCACCCATCCATTCAACTTTTTCAAAGAATATGCTTGAATGATATCAGAAACCTTTCCAAGAAGAAATCTTGTACCACGCCACTTAATTTAACCCATGAAGAAATCTCCCTACATAACAGTATTTCAAACAAAACAATCCGGGTTATAAAACCAGATAAGGGAGGAGGACTAGTGGTTATGGACCAAGAAAGATACACTGATAGTATGTTATGTCCTTTATTGGGGGACAAGTATCAGCAGGTCTCTCGGAATGAGTTAAACATCGCATGTAGACACGTGGATATGGTATTAATGGATTTGCTGTTGAATAATCAAATTTCAGAAGCAGAATTCAATTATTGCACCCAAAAACACCCAAGGATCCCCAAGATCCATAATGACATCCAGCATCCACTTTTAAGACCAATAGTGGATGCAAAAGGATCTAAGACCCTTTCATTTGCAAAATTTCTAGACTTACAGTTAAAGAATTGTCTAAGTCCTTTTCCACATATTATCAAGGATTCCTGGGATTGTCTTAAAAAATAAAACAGGAATACTTTGGTAGTGATATTATTTTTACAACAATAGATGTGAAGGACTTATTCAATGTAATTCCACATGATGAAGGTGTAGATATGTTTTATGACTTTCTATGCCAGAACACCAAGTTTTTGCACACCAAAATTTTGACTTTAAGGACATTGATGAAACTTGTATTAGAGAATAGTTTTGTAATTTACGAGGGCCAATTATTTAAACAGAGCACAGGTGTTGCTATGGGTGCAGCCTGTGCACAAGTTTTTGCAAACATAGTCCTGACCCAGTGGGAACTTTCAAAGGTTTTTCCATCTGAAGGGATGCCATTTTGTAAGTTTTACAGACGTTATCTTGATGACATCCTGATCTTATGGAATGGCAACCAAGACCAGTTGTATGACTTTTTACTGTTCCTCAATTCCAGCACCACGTTTTTGGAGTTTACTATGGAAATGCATTTAGGTTCCATTAATTATTTGGACATTACGATAAGCAAAGATTATGCTTCTGCACAGTTTTGCTCTATTATTTGTCGTAAACCAACTTACTCGAACTCCCTCCTTCACTTTGAGAGCGGACACCCAGTCCATCAAAAACGCTCCCTTGTTAAAGGTCAGGGAGTGAGATTGGCCCGCATGATTAGTAAGATCGAAGATTTTAAGGACTGTAGACGGTGTCTACTGGACTGCAATCAGTTTCTCTCAGCATTTAAACAGATTGAACTGTGCAGTTCCCTGCAAAACGGTGTTTACAGGACTGCAATCAGTTTCTCTCAGCATTTAAACAGAGTAGGTCGCACACACACAAAAAGCATTTGTTAAGCTTTCACTTACATTGCTGTGTAATTAAGCAGTTCACTGTATTGGTCAGCCATAGGGATCTTTTTTTCTACTTGAGTGGTTGCCTCCTTCCCCTGTAACTTAAGTAAATTGACTCTTACATTAAGAGCTATAATACTTATCTTATAGCTTTAGGACACATTAGGAAACCTTGTAAACTTCAACAGCCTGACATTTGAACAAGTAACCCTTGTAAAAATTCCCCAAATTGTATACTGTTGGTCTGTCTTTCCTGCTAAACATAAGTGAAATTACAGTGCTGAGTGCAAGTAACATTAAAATTAAAAGTACTGAGTGCAAATAACACAGTGCTGAGTGCAAATTTTAGGCCCTTACATTCAACTTACCTCTGGTGTGGTGTCTTGAGTCAATCAGGGTATTCCCTGTAACCACTCCTACTGCCTTCTCTCCCCCCCCCCCCCCTTTCCTCAAACAGGTTAAACTGCTACAATTCAGTACAGGCATCATTTTCAAATCTAGGTGCTTAGGATTTCCCTCTCTCTTCCCCCCTTGGCTGACCTGGTGTGACTCAGAGTAAGTTTCTTCATTGTATGGAGTTTTTGTGTAACTGAATGACCTGCTGCTAAATTCGGATTCTGCACAGACTGCTTTATATTTTTTTTTCAGAGGCTCTATAAGTAGCTAGTGACTTTACTGAATTTCTGTGGTAATATTTGTGTTTAAACTGAGCCTGTACCTAGAGAAAGTGTATAATCAGAGCTCCTACTTGGCTGCATGTGTTTTTAATGTTTAAATTGCACACACACATTGAAGAAGTGCTTTTATGACTTGAATAACTTGGGCTAGCTATACCTGAAGTGCTTTTACTGGCAATTTTCCAGTTGTACAATTGTGAACAATTGATTTAGTCTTTCTGGTATATCTTTAAAATCTGGCAAGTGTTTATTTACTGCATTGCTCTATTGCTTAGGTTTCTTAGCTTTAAATCTTAGTTCATTCTAAAGTATGCTACTTTACCCCCCCCCCACCAAACCTTTCTGAATGCATTATTGTAAAATAACTGCCTGTTGTTGCCTATATGCTTACCCTAGAATCTCTGCTTTTCTCTTTTCCTATTTGAACTCTACAGTTCCCTACAAAACAGTGTCTACAGGACTGCAATCAGTTTCTCTCAGCATTTAAACAGAGTAGGTTGCACACACACAAAAAGCATTTGTTAAGCTTTCACTTACAGTGCTGTGTAATTAAGCTGGTCACCATATTGGTCAGCCATAGGGCTCTCTCTTTCTACTTGAGTGGTTGCCTCCTTCCCCTGTAACTTAAGTAAATATTAAGAGCTATAATACTTACCTTATAGCTTTAGGACACCTTAGGAAACCTTGTAAACTGCAATAGCCCTTCGTTGCCTTGCTACTGGGCTCTTTTCGCCTCCCTCCTGCCCCCAATTACCTCCCGCCCCCAGTACCTCTAAATTTATAGTACTATAGCCACTCCCCCACTTTCTAGATCCTATCTGCTTTCATCTGGGATAATTCCACCCACCCCCATTCTACTACGTACATTTTAATAGCACCTATTAGCTTTCATCTGGCATTCTCCCATCCCCCTTCCAGTACCTTTACCTCACCACTGTATCTTCTGGTGTTGCATCACCAGGTAAAACAGTTCCTTAACTCACTAGCTGAATCACAGATAATGATATACTCCTCTTTACTACCCCTCTTGTTCACACCATACCTCCTTACCTGGTATGAAAACCAATTTCTTATGGGATTTCAGGTCCCAAAAGGCCATACTATCACCCCAGCTGTAAATCCTTCCACCTTCAAACCATACTTACAGTACCAGATCCTATCCAACATCTTGTTCTGTCTATCAACATCTCAACCCCAGGCACATTAGCTCTAGATCCAAACACTACCACAAACTAATAAACAAATTCCTGTAGTTCATCACCAAGTATAGACTCAACCTAATACTTGGTGGTGATATTCACCCCAACCCTGACCCACCCACTTCAGATACACATACCCCCTCTACTTGCAATCTAAGCTACAAGCCTACAATTAATAGGCCAACTAACTCTCTCCTAGTCTGTCATCTCAATATTAGAAGCATTAATAACAAGGTACATGAATTGCATGCACTTCTGGATGTCCACTCCCCTGAGATTCTCATTGTGCTTCGAGGAAGGGGGGTGGGGTAGTTGTACTCTTTAAATCTGAGTTGAATGTCACCATAGATGTAATACAACCACCTCAGATTAATAACTCAGAGATTCTTGCCACCAAATTGCAACTTAATAAAAATAAATGCATTAATATCATCTGTATGTACATTCCCCCAGGTAACAATATATCTACATTTGAAGATATCCTGCACTGGCTATCATGTCACTACCCCCAAGAAACCCTACTACTTGGAGACTAACTTTTCCCCAAAAACCCTTACTCGGAAAGGTTAGAAACAATAAAAACTTTGACCCTGCCAAATTCCAACAAGAACTAAACTCATGTAATTGGTCTATTCTAAAACACCTCCCCTTAGAGGAAGCAGTAGCATACTTTAACAACAAATTCCTTGAGATCCTTGATTTGCATGCACCTGTTCGTTCAAAGAGAACCAAGGCAAAAACTGCGCCATGGCTTTCTAAAGAGTCTAAACTCAAATTTGCCCTTAGAAACAACGCATGGGCTTTATGGCGTTCTTCTAAAGACCCTCACGATCACATTAAATACAGGCAATCCAGGAACGAAACCAAAAAATCAATTTTACAAGACAAAAAACAATACTACTGTAATTTACAGACAGTAAGTCAAAATAACCCTAAGAAGTTTTGGGCAGGTTTAAATAATCTACTACATCCTGGACAAACTTCAACCCCAATCCCTGCTGCTACTGTTGATAAAACCCCTGAAGATGTTTCTGATAGTTTTAACCAATTCTTTACTGAGACAATTCAAGCCCTAGCTAGCCAACTACCTCCTAGCTTCCCTGGTCCTGAAAGTAGCACCCTAGAAACCTACTCGCGTTCAGCTTCCAACCAGTCGCCACTTCACTTATCCGTACCTTGATCAAAAAATTAAAACCCTCTACACTTTCTGCTGATCAACTCCCTGCCGAGTACCTACAAAAATCAGCTGATGCTATTGCTTACCCAGTCTCAATACTAATCAGTTGAACCATAGTAGAAGCTAAAATTCCCACCATCTGGAAAATATCCTATGTGATCCCACTTCACAAAGGAGGCAGCTCTACTGAATTCTCCAATTATAGGCCAATAGCTATACTCTCCCCACTTGCAAAGATTATGGAAAAATGTATTCATAGACAACTCATGCACCACCTAATCCAGAATCACCTTATGGCAGACACTCAGCATGGCTTCCATCCTCATCACAGCACTACTTCAGCCCTCCTAGCCTTTACCAACACCATAAACCATAATCGCAACAATAATTATATATCCTCAGCCCTCTTCTTGGATCTTTCCAAGGCATTCAATATGGTTGATCACCAACTTTTAATCCACACCCTGCAATCATTCTGTCTAGATACTGGACCCCTTCAATGGTTTCAATCCTACCTGAATGGTCGACAGCAAGCTGTCCTCTGGCAGAACAAACTCTCTAACCTTCTACCTAACACCCTTGGAGTACCACAAGGCTCTATACTAGGGCCCTTGCTGTTCTCCATCTTCATTAACTACCTTTATACTGTCATCCCAAATGTCAGCTGTATCCAATATGCTGATGACGCTACTCTGATTTGCTCAGCCACATCTCCAGTAGAGTTATGGTCAGCTACCCAGACCACCTTTAATACAATAGAAAACTGGCTTTCTGAACATTGTCTGATCCTAAACCCAAAAAAACTAAAATGCTGTTATTTTCACTAGCACGTAGGTCTACCGCTTTCACCTTTACCATAAAATTAAATGATGGCACAATAATCTCCCCTGACCCTTCTACAAAACTATTAGGTGTCATCATAGACAATAATCTAAAATTTGACCTACATGTTAACCAAACTATCAAAACCATCAATAAAAAACTAGGGTCACTTTACAGAATAAAAGCCTTCCTTACCCCTCCAGCTAAAATTACCATAGCTCGCTCTCACCATCTTTCAACCCTTCTGTATGCATCTCCTCTACTCTTGAATTTAAACAAGACTGTCCTTAACAAACTCTCAATTTTCTACAACCACATTGCCAGGTTTGTCACTGGGCTGCCTTTTAGGACACATCATTGCATCAATCTAAATTGGCTTGGGTGGCTTGAACTACCCAGCCTAATCCAGTATAACCAACTGATTATGGCCTATAAAATCCTCTATAATCCGGACAATACTCCTGCACTTAAAAATATTATCACCCCCTATAACAATCCTAGACCGCTTCGATCCTCTAACAAACTACTAATTCAGACTAGCAAAATTAATAACACAGCCGGTGATTCTCTCTTTGCAAACTCTGTAAGTAGATCCTGAACTCTCTTCCAGCTGATATTACCCTACTTTCCACCTTAGGTCAATTTAAAACTAGACTCAAACAACATTTGTCACTTAACTGGCTATGTCAATGTATCAAGCCTGGCTGTCTGTCTCTAGAATGTGTAAAAATCTGTTAACCAGTTTACTGTGTAATTTAATTTAATCCTGACTTGTGCTCAGGATTAACTGTAACCTGTGGAACTTGTTTAACTTGCTTATGTAATCTCTGTAAATAGTCTGTCTGTAATATGTAATGCTAGTATTATGTAATGCTGTATCTGCTTACCCTTGGAGCTTTTCTCCCCGGGCCTCTGCTGAAAATGGACATGCATCCAGTCGGACTATCCCAGTCAACAAATGTAAAATAAATAAAATTTCTATGAAGAAAGGGATGTTTTATTGAGGATGTTGGTACAAAGAGGTTATCCAGAGCATTTCGTGACATCCTTACTTGATGAAGTGACCAAGAAGAGACTTGAGGGCCACTTCTATCCGTTGTTAGGGATTGACATCTCCAGATTGTGTGCCCCATTAGAGAACAGTGATTCATCTTCTGGTAGTTTCCACCATGGCCTTATATTAACTTATACACCACAGTTCCCACTGATTCGGGACATTGTCTTCAATAATTGGTTTATCTTGTCAGGGGACCCAGATTTGAGTGAGAGAATTGGGGATGCCCCAGTGGTTGTGTATAGAAAGGACATCTGTGCCAAAAACATCTTACAGAGGAAAAAAGGTGGTAATACCTTAAGAGAACAAGGGAGAATGTCCAAATGTAAACAGTGTACCCACTGCAAATATATCTTGGAAGGTGATAGCGTATTCTTTAAAGGTTATGGATGGGTGAAACTACTAGATAAGTACAATTGTAGTAGTAAGAATATTATATCTGCTGGTATTTGTCAGACGTGTGCCTGGTTTTACATAGGCAAAACCAAGAATGCCTTTCGAACACGTATTTAAAAGCATTTATATGACATTAGGAAAGTGAATTTAAAAAATTCACTGGCTAAACATGTCAGTACCTACCCAGGTCACACTTTCAAATTCACAGTTCTTGAACAACTTACGGTGGATGAGAGAGGAGGCCCTATAGAATATTTACTTGAATATAAAGAACTGTTATGGCAATTGAGGGTTAATGCCAACAGTAATCCAGGGCTGAATGATATGGTATCATTGACTAGTTTTTTGAAACTAAAAACAAACTTTTTTATGTAATTTGTTTACTTTTATTATTACATTGTTACAACATTATTATTAGAATATTTTACTATTTCATATAACATATGTTAGCATTTTAGGCTTGAAGTTTTTAACATTATTAGATATCTTAAGCAGTGCAACATGATTTGTAGTTTTGTATGTAAGAAAAAGGGAGTCTGTATCTTTAAATATAAATGGTGTTCAACACACACCTGTTAATGATTTTGTGATGTGTATTTAAGGAGCTGAGGGGTGATGCTCTGTTTTTTCTGAAGAAGTCAACTGTAATGTGTGACGAAAGTGCTCAACATTAAATTTTATTCTTGTTCCTGTGGTGTCAGCTCGCTTTGTGGTTTCCTAGTTTAATATTTCTAAGGTTATAAGAGCAATATTCTAGCAATATTTCTAAGCTTATAAGAGCAATATTTCTAAGGTTATAAGAGCAATATTTAAAGTCTCTGTGCTGCTTGTCCCCCTTATGTTGGGCTTTGTCCAGTTTTCTTGCACTAAGAGGTTGAGAAGTATGTCCAGATGGATGTCAAAAGTGAGTTATAGTCATGGGATGCTTTAGCGTATCCTGTTTTGTTTTTGGTAGAACTTTGTGTAACTTGATCTTGAATTCTTTGTCTTAAATGGCACATTCTTGTAAAAGCACAGAGGGACCTGGTTTAAGTACCTTTTTAGGCATCTTTGCCAGGCTCACACCTTGCTGTAGAACAGGGGTAGAACACATCTGAAGTGGTGAATGTAAAATGCAAGTAGTATTGTCATGATGTGTGTTGCAAGTGCCTTTGTTAAGCTGGATGTGTTTATCCTTGGCATGGATTTTGAGATAATCAAGGGTGCTTTGAGTACTGAATGTCATGAAAGTCGCTCTTTCCTTCTGCAACACTGGTTAGGTGGGCAAGTGAGCACCAAAGGATTGAAAGTGTCGTTGAAGCAAGGAAGTGAAAAATGCAGGCCTTTATAGTAAACAAAAGGAGCAGTGATGAGCAAGAGAAGAGGGTGCAAAGTCAGGAAACGTCCAGTGATATGGGTAGGTTATGGCCTTATTGTCTTGTATCTTTGCTATTGAGGACATTTTCTAATTTTCCTTTCTACACTATAGCCCCATTTGTTTCATTGTTTAACACCACTGTTTTACAAACCTGCTAGGTACAGACTACCCAGATTACAGTGAGGACAGGGATGTAGATATAGATCGCACCCCAAAGAAGAGAAGATGCACAATTTTTCAGTCATGTTGGGCAAGTGCCTTTGACTGGCTTTCTATGAGTAGGCGCGGAGTGAAATTTGCTTTCTGCAAGACTTGTAACATAGATTTCACAATCCATCATGGGGACCGACATGATCTGCAAAGACATGCCAACAGTTAGAAACACAGGCAGAATTGCAAGCACGCAGCTGGAAGATCTATGGTGGATTTCTTTGGACCTCAGAGTTTAACAAGTACAAAGGTGGTTGAGGCAGAGGTTGGTTTTGTGTCTCTCCTTGTTACACAACTTATCATTTGCAGCAGGAGAATGCATCCTGAAATTTATGAAGTGTGGAGAGGATCAAGATATTCTCCGTAAAATGACGTGGAGCGACGAAGGCATCATGCATTGCAATGTTCTGAGGCCTCATTACCAGAGTGATGCTGCAGCAGCCTGCCAGAAATCACCATTCTGTGTGTATACGGACCAAAGCACAGACATGGGAGATGACAAACTATTACTCATCCTTGTTGGTTACCTTGATGAAAAGGCAAGCAAAAATGTGATAAGGTTCCTTCATATGCCAGAATGTGTCAGGAACTGGACACGCAGTGTTTGATTCTTTGTCCACTCTGACAAAATTTAACATTCCAGTTTCCAACATTGTGGGCTTTTCTTCAGACAATGCTGCCTCAATGATAGGAAAACACAATTCTGTGCTGTCTCGTTTAAAGGAGGTGAAGCCCACAATTATAAACATGGGGTGTCTCTGCCACTTGGCAGAGCTCTGCAGTAAGACTGCTGTAAAAGCACTACATTCACCATTTGAAGAATTTATATCAGATGTGTACTGCCATTTCAGTTGTAGTGCACAAAGACAAAAACTGCAGGAATTTGCTTTGTTCACAGATACTGACCCCCTCAAGATCATTGGATATGCACCTACTAGATGGCTCGGTCTTCGTAAGGTTATTAACAGAGCCCTGGACATGTGGCCAGCTATAAATTCATATTTTCTGTCTGCAGAGCCAAGGTCTGCTAAGGTTGACTTAATTTCTAAAAACCTCCAGAGTTATGAAGTGCATATGATTTTTATGTTCCTTAAGTATGCACTGTAACCCTTATTGGAGTTCAGCATACAGCTTCAGAGCAGAGAAAGTCAGCTACTGACACTGCATGGCACTGTGCATAAACTCCTGCAGCAGTACGCTGGCAGAGTCCTCAGACCTGCAGCTGCTGTCAGACTAATCAAACACAGTGATGTGTCAGTGTTGATTGACAGTAGCTGTGTTCTACCAAATGGTGAACTTCGGATTGGCTATGAAGTCAAGCAGTGCATGAACAGCCATGAGGAGGATATTGCCAGCACAGTCATTGAATTTAACTTTTACAAAAAAGTTGCAGCTTTTTATGCTGCAGTGCTGCAGAAAATGCTGAAAAAGTTTCCCATGCAGGATCACTTCCTGAAAGATGCTGCATTACTTATTAATCCAGCCAAAAAATTGGACATTTCTTCAGGACTTGTCAGAGATGTTGACTTCCGTCTGGGTGCATGTGAAAATAATGTTGAGGCTGAACAACTAATCAATGAGTTCACCCAATATCAGATCGAGGGCATGGGGAATCTGACAGGCCCAGTAGATGGACCCCACTCATGTGTGTCACAGTACTGGGCACACCTTCTGAGGGACCTGTGCACTGAAGGAAAACTGCCACTCTTTAAGCAGCTGATGGTGGGCCTACTTTGCCTGCCACACACTAATGCACAAGCGGAAAGAGCATTTAGTATGGTGTGGAAAGTGAAAACTGAACTGCAGCAGTCTCTGTGTGTAAAAACACTGAACTCTTTGTTGGCAGTCAAAATGAATGAAGAACTGGATGTCTGTGATATTAAGCTGCCAAAATGTGTTTTAGAGGCTGCCAAGAAAGCCACAGCAGCATGCAATGTCTACATCTGACGTATGATAGGATGCTGTTTAACTTGGTCTAAACTTTGTGTGAATTGCAATATGTCTTTAGAAAATGTAGTAAATGTGATTTTTATTTTTGTAAGGTGCTGATGTTCATCGTGTTTCACTGTTGCAGTCATTACATTTGGGTTATCCTGCTGGCAGGCTACCTGCAGTCGGCCTGAATTCCAAAGTCTTGGTCTGGCGTCGGTTGCTGTCGCCTCTTCCCTGATGTCAGTGCGCCAGGGGTATAAAAGATGCAGCCAACGCCATTTTCTCCAGTCTTTCTTGCCGCGCGGTGCCCAAAGCAAAAGCAGTTCGCAAGTGCCGGTCGGCCAACTCCTGAGATTATCGAAATTGAATTTCAGATCCGAAGTCTTCTATAAAGCTAAGTACCCTGTTGGGGAAACTTTTCTCTTGCTCCAGACCGATGTCAGAAAAAGTTAACAATTGCATTTCTTGTGGGAAGCAAATACCTCATAAGGATTTTCACTCTTACTGTATTCCTTGCCTAGGCCCTGACCACGACGTTGCTAGTTGTCGGTTTTGTGCTAGATTTAACCAACACACTATTAAGCGTCGGTACGATTTTGCTTTTCATTACTTTGGCCGAAGGTTTAACTACATAATCCCGTCGGAACAGCTGATGACCGGAGTTCATAAAAAATGCAAGGAAAAAGAAAAGGACAGGCATCCGAGGTCGAAAACCGACAATGAAGCCTCTTCTAGGCCAGTCGCCGGTTCTCAGTGAGGCGCTTTCACAGCCCCTGACACCCGCTACCTCAGAGCCATAGGCTGCCTCTGACTCCCACGTGGAGACAGCTAGGCCTCTGGATACTCAAGGTATTGGGCCTTCGGAAACTAATCCCTCAGATGGGTTCGGAACCGCTGAGCAGGCATCGGCTTCTAAGGGTGTTTTCAGACCTACACAGCTTTATATCAAGCCAACTTCAGCATCAAAGACTAAAACAGTTTTAAAGACAAGGAAACTACAGCACTCTCCAGGACAGACTTCCATGCCTAAGAAACAGATGCTCAAAATGGCCGAAGACCTAATTACTTTGATCAGGGGTTCCCACCCCCCTCCTGATAAGAGGCCTAGGCAAGATGCTGAATATGATTCCTCTGATCAGGTTTCCATTTCCTCTGACTCCTCTTCAGAACAGGGATACTCTATTCCTCCCTATGAGGATTCTGATGCTGAAGAATCTATCCCTTCAGCTTCTTCTCCTGAGAATTACTCATTTGGGGAAACCTTGCATACCATGAGGGAGCATTTCCACTGGGAGAACCAAGATTATTCAGATTCTAAGAAAAGGCTCAGAGACTTTCTTTTACTACCTCAGCACAGACCTCTTGCTATTCCTCCTGTTCTAGACATTGTAGATGATGTATTTTCAGAGTCCGGCCTGTCTCCCGACTCTTTACCTCCTGCACCTGTTCAGCCAGACAGATACTACATGGTTCCAGATTCTCATAAATTTCTATATAAAAACCCTGCTGCTGACCCAGAAACTTATTTCACAGGGTCCCAAAGGGGTCAAGGCTGCTACTGCAAAAATCCCTGTCCCCTCAGATAGAGATTCTAGGGCACTGGATAGATGGGGGAAAAAAGTTTACACTTCTGCTACCTTGGCTGTAAGGGCTTTAAATTGTCAGTTTCATAAGCTTAAATATCAGCAATATTTAATGTCTCTGTTAAAACAGAAAATGTTGACAAATTCTGAATGTGCTGAGAACAAGGAATTGCAGGATTTATTGCATGCAGCTGAACAAGTGCGAAAACATACTTTGCAATGTGGTTATGATTCACTGGAGGCCTCTTGCAGGGCTGCTGTAACAGGCTCTGTCATTAGAAGGCATGCTTGGTTAAAGGAACAGACTCTGCCTGATCATGTTAAAGCAAAATTATTGGATGCTGCATTACAGCATGATACTTTGCTTGGTGTTGAGGCAGAAGAGGTGTTGAAGAAAATGGAGGATAAAGCTAAATCTATGCAGACAGTGAAAGATTTCTTACAGGTGCAGCCACCCAGATTTAGCAGGAACTGGCCTTCTAAGAATTGGACCTTTCCCGTGTCAGACAGGCCACAAAGAGGCAGATACAGACGCCCTAGAGGCAGACAACAGCCCCAGGGCTCATACAGGCCCAAACAGTGGGGTGCTTCTACCTCCAAAAGCGGAGAAGACAAATCACAGCCATATAGGAAACAGTCCCAATGGACTTCCCTCTGCCAATGCCAAGCATTTATCTTTTGGCAGCACCCTTAGGGGGGGGAATGCTAGCACTTTTTTTCACAAAATTGGCACATGATTACCCAGGACAAATGGGTCTTAAATGTAGTCTCTCAGGTCTACAGGCTCCACTTTCACACCCTTCCTAAGGCAAAAGGTATGCCAGACCTGCCACACAATCAATGGGCAGAGGCACAACACCAAGTTTCATCTCTCATGGACATGAGGGCTATTCAGCCAGTGCCACAACAAGAGCAGGGACAAGGATTTTACTCGAGACTTTTCTTAGTACCAAGAAAGGACAAAGCATGGAGACCGATTCCGGACCTGTCCATTCTAAGTACTTTTCTGGACGTTCCAAAATTCAGAATGTTGACTCTGCAGCAGCTTCTGCCCATGCTGGGCAAAAAGGCTTGGCTTGTAACTTTGGACCTCAAAGAGGCATACCTGCATGTCCCAATCAGACAATCTTGCAGAAAATACCTCAGATTCATAGCTGGCTCAATGCACTACTAATTCTCTGCACTGCCCTTTGGCTTATCTACTGCGCCCAGGGTCTTCACAAAGTGCCTGGCACCAGTAATTGCATTTTGCAGACAAAGAGGAATTCAAATATATCCCTACTTGGACGACTTCCTTATTCAAGCAGAGGCCAAAGACATTCTACTAAAGCATCTGGCGTTTGTAAAAAGATTACTAATTTGCCTAGGGTACACAGTAAACGAAAATAAATCAAAACTAGTACCCTCTCAAGAGATAATATTCCTGGGTGCAAGCTTAAATTCAACTGCCCAGATGGCTTATCTCATGCCAGACAAACAAAGGCATCTGACTTCTTACTTCGAAAACATGGCAGCAAAGACCCAGTTATCTGCAAGAACAATTCTGCAGGCTCTGGGTTACCTGGCCTCCTGCATTCTGCTAATTCCATATGCAAGACTGCATATGAGGAAACTACAATGGTACCTAAAATGTGTTTGGACTCAACATTGCCACAGCCTGGAATCATTAATTTCCCTCATTCCCTGCCTGCAACAGGAGTTTTGATGGTGGGCATGAGCCTGTTACCACAACAAGGGACAGCCATTCACATTACCCACAGCCAGGCAAACACTAACAACAGATGCATCAGATTATGCCTGGGGGGCCCACATGGCAGGAAAATGTATTCAGGGCACATGGCCCCCAAGCCAAAGGCATCTACACATCAATCAAAAAGAGGTGCTAGCTGTACAAAATGCCTTGACAGCCTTCAAGGACCTACTTCATCCAGGACAGCTGCTGATAAAGAAGGACAACACCACAGTCATGTGGTACATAAACAAGCAGGGGGGCACACATTCCTACCCCCTCTGCAGACAAGCCATGATTTTATGGAACACAGCATTTACTTACCAAGTACACCTGCAAGCACAATTCCTGCCAGGAAAAACAAATGCTGTGGCAGACGAACTAAGCAGAAACCTCATGACCCTCACGAGTGGAAACTAGATCCACAAATCTTCAGCAAGATAACAAGGAAATGGGGACGCCCAGACATAGATCTTTTTGCCTCCCCTCACAACTGCCAACTTCAGAGATTCTGCACAAGGACTTGTCACAAACAAGCATGGAAAGTGGGTGCTCTGTCATTCAGTTGGAACAACCTTACAGTATATGCCTTTCCTCCACTGCCTCTCCTCCCCAAGGTACTCCTAAAGGTCAGACAAGAGAAGCCACAAATGATACTGATTGCACCGGATTGGCCACGCCAACACTGGTACCCAATCCTAAGGAGCTTGTCTCAAGGCCCAGCCCGGACATTGCCTCAAATTCCTCATTTACTGACCCAACAAAACAATCGGATCCTGCACAGCCAACTCAGAACTCTAAATCTAGCTGCATGGCGGATACTGTAACCATTCAGAATACACCTCTGTCTAAAGCGGTTATGGATGTCATTTTGGAGGCCAGGAGGCCCAGCACCAGAAAATCTTATGCAGAAAAATGGAAGAGATTCTGTGCTTGGAACCAGGCACAAGGGATTGACACGCTTGTTCCAAATATTCCTCAGATTTTACAGTATCTAACTGAGATGCTGGAAAAAGGCCTATCCTTCTCCTCAATTAAGATCCATGCCTCTGCCATTTCAGCTCATTACAATACAGACCCACCTATTTTTTCATATCCATTACTTAGGCAGTTCCTCAGGGGGGGCAAAAACATAAGACCTCCAAGGAGAGCACCAATACCTACATGGGACCTCAATTTTGTCTTGGAAAAACTCACACTGCCTCCTTTTGAGCCAGCCAATACAGCTGAGATAAAATTCTTATGGAAAACAGCTCTGCTCCTAGCAATAACTTCAGCAAGAAGAGTCTCAAAGTTACAGGCATTAATGGCTGTGGAACCTATTATTATCTTCCATCCGGACAGGGTTTCTCTAAGGACAAACCCAACATTTATGCCTAAGGTAGTGTCCAGTGTGGCTGTTAACCAAACCATTCATTTGCCTACTTTTTACCTAAACCCGCAGAGTTAAGGGGAGAGACTTCTGCATTCTTTGAACATGCACAGACAGCTACGCTTCTGCTTGGACAAAACTAAAGCTTTCAGAAAGACTGAGCAACTTTTAGTGGCATATGCTGCAGCATCACTAGGAAAGGCCATCTCAAAGCAGACTATTTCAAAATGGATAGGACACTGCATTCGTTTCTGCTATTCACAACATGGTAAATCAATGCCTAAGGGCATTAGACCACATTCTACCAGGGCAGCAGCCACCTCAGCAGCCTTCCTCAGAGGAGTACCAACCAAGGATATTTTGGAGGCTGCAACTTAGACTTCAGTGCACACTTTTACTAAGCACTACCACTTGCCTCTTTACTCTAAATCCGGAGCAGACTTTGCCACTGCAGTCTTGCAGGGCCTTATAGCCACTCCTAATTCTATTTAGCTGCCCAACCTCAGCTTTGGGATTCAACCCAAGTGTAATGACTGCAACAGTGAAACACGATGAACATAGTACAGTTGTGTACCTACCATAAATGAAGATGTTTGAGTGTATTCACTGTTGCAGTCCAGGTTACCCACCCACCATCCCCCTTTCTTTGCTGGGACTTGTCTGTACTTCTCTATCCTATACAACCTATGTGGTGTATTTGCTTGTAGATGAAGGTATATTTATTTTAGTGCATGTTTTTATTAGCAATGTTTTTCAGCCTACCCTTTTGGGGGCACCTGACATCTGGGGCAAGAAAAACTGAAGAAAATGGCGTCGGCTGCATCTTTTATACCCCTGGCCCACTGACGTCAGGGAAGAGGCGACAGCAACCGACGCCGGACCAAGACTTTTGAATTCAGACCAACTGCGGGTAGCCTGCCAGCAGGATAACCCAAGTGTAATGACTGCAACAGTGAATACACTCAAACATCTACATTTTTATGGTAGGTACACAACTGTACTTTTCATTTACTTATGGTGTGGTTATGGTATTGCAGATTATCAAATAAAGGTTTTTCGATCTGAGAAGTGTGTGTTATTGAATTTTGCAGTTTAACTATGCTCCATAACGAAGGCACGTTTCGCGCAGTGCGAAAATAGGGTGTTCCACATTTTGACCATTTGTCACACATTGTTAGGGTCTGTGTTCCACATTGGCCTCTTAAGAGGTTAAGACCTATGGATGTAGCATGAGTCAAATATAGCAGAGGCAGTAAGTGAAAAGAAACAAAACTGCCTCTTGAAAGATTGTTTTATAGCTGAGGCATGCAAGGAAGATGGTATGTTTCGCAGATGGTTCGATGGCATTGGTTCACAGAGGAGGTATCACATCTACTTTTATACCTTTTACTTGATGATCTGACCATTTACCTGCTATAGTCTAATTTTTCCACTCATGCTATCTGTGTGTACAACTTACAGGAGAAGTGAACTAGAAGCAGAATTGACGTTTTTTCTACTGTTGTAATGCAGTGATGCAATTAATTGGCTGTAATTGACACTGACAGGAGGTATTGTGAGACTGAAATTTACATCCCTGCTGTATTTGCTGCATAGCAATATCTATGTACCACCTTGAAAAGCGCAAGTGTGATTGGATGCATAGATGTGCAGCTTTTAAAGCAAAGCCAGGAAGGAAATAGCACTGTTCAATGAGTAGCACAAATTGATTTTTAAATGCTGTTGCTAACCATTCTTTAAATGACTATGAATGTCTTTTGTATGAGTGAAGACTGGAGGTATAGTTTATTAAAAACAAAACTAGTTCAGTGGAGAAAGTCTCAGTTTGTTAATGCAAGAAGCATTTGGGACCAATGTAGGAGAACTGGGTACATTTAACTTATGTTTACATTGAAAAATGTTGAGAAAATATTTTTAGTACTGCACTTACAAATCACATGCTAAGTTCTACATGTAGCTTAGTGTATGATTTGTGGATTTGGTATTTCACATAATATGGTCACAGGACAAGTGTATTTGTCTCAGTAGTTGCTGGAACTCTCCTGTGTAAAGGTACATTCTCTTTCAGGCTATACAGCAACTCTCCTTTCCTAACAAGTATGCTCATGTAGAAGCCACTGACTGAGTCAAAATCCAAACCAGAATCCTTCTTGAAAGAGAGAAAATAACTTTCAGACAATATTACTGAATTATGTAACTGTAATACTAATCAAATACAATGTCTACATTTCTTCCATGATTATAGTAACCTGTTCTTCGTGTTTCACTGTTGCAGTCATTACATTTGAATAATCTGCTGGCAGGTTGCCCTCAGTCGGCCTGAATTCCAAAGTCTTGGGTCCTGCATCGGTTGCTGTCTTCTCTTCCATGACGTCAGGGGTATAAAACATGCAGCCGATGCCATTTTCTTTAGTATTTCTTGCGGCGCGGTGCCCGAAACAGAAGCATTTCACAAGTGCCGGTCGGCCAACTACTGAAATATTCGAGTTTGAGTTTCAGAACCGAAGTCTTCACTAAAGCTAAGTACCCCGTTGGGGAAACTTTTTTCTTGCTTTTTACCGACGTCAGAAAACGTTAATAATTGTATTATTTGTGGGAAGCAAATACCTCATAAAGATTTCCATTTATACTGTATTCCTTGCCTAGGCCCTGATCACAAAGTGCCTGGCTGTCGCTTTTGTGCTAGATTTAACCAACACACTATTAAGCGTCGGTATATTTTTGCATCAGAGTATTTTGGAAACAGATTTAACTACCTAGAAATTTCGTCGGATAGCAATCCGACTACCGGAGTACATAAAAAACGCAAAGAAAAGGACAGAGAAAGGTAGTCGAGATCCAAAACCGACGACGAAGCTTCTCCTAAGCCATTCGCTGTTCGCCGGTACTCAGTGAGGCGCTTTTGCAGCCCCCAATACCCGCTACCTTCGAGTTGCAGACCTCTACCGACACCCATGTGGAGTCCAGCATGCCGCAAGATACTCAAAGTATTGGACCAAAAGATGCATCTCCCTTGGATGGGTCCGGAGCCACTGAGCAGGCACCGGCTTCTGAGGGTGTATTCAGTCCTCAACATTTGTATATCAAACTGACGACAGCTGCAAAATCAAGGACAAAAACAACTTCTAAAACTAAAAAACCAACGCATGAGCCACGTGCACAGGCCTCTATGCCTAAAAAACAGATGAACAAAATGGCTGAAGACCTTATTACCTTGATCAGGAGTACCCATCCCCCTCCAGATAAGAGGCCTAGGCAAGACACTGATTATGAATCTTCAGATCAGGTTTCTATTTCTTCTGATTCCTGTTCTGATCAGGAATTATCTTTACCTCCCTATGAGGATTCTGATGCTGAGGAGTCTATTCCATCTGCATCTCCTCCTGAGGATTATTCATTTGGAGAAACCTTCATACTTTGAGGGAGCATTTTCACTGGGAGAGTCAAGACTTTTCTGAGAATCAAAAAAGAGGCTCAAGGATTTCCTTCTCCCTCAGCACAAGCCTTGGCCATTTCCCCTGTTTTAGACATTGTGGATGATGTGTTTTCGGAGTCAAGCTTGACCCCTGACTCCTTACCTCCGGCTCCCAGTAAGCCTGACAGATATTACAGGGTCCCTGACTCACATACATTTTTATTTAGAAACCCTGCTGCTGATCCTGAAACTATTTCACAGGGTCCAAAGGGAGTTAAGGCCTCAACAGCAAAAAATCCTACCCCTCTGACAGAGATTCAAGGGCACTGGACAGATGGGGAAAAAGGTTTATACATCTGCAACCTTGGCAATCAGGGCCTTAAACTGTCAATTTCATATGCTTAAGTACCAATAACATGTTATGGGATTGCTGAAACAGAAAATTATGTTGATTTCAGAATGTGTAGAAAATAAAGAATTGCAGGAATTATTGCATGCAGCTGAACAAGTTGGAAAGCATACTTTACAATGTGGTTTTGATTCTTTAGAGGCCTTCTGCAGGGCCGCAGTTACTGGATCTGTGATTAGGAGGCATGCCTGGTTAAAGGAACAAAATTTGCCTGATCATGTTAAAGCTAAATTGCTAGATGCACCTTTACAGCATGATTCTCTGTTTGGTATTAAGGCAGAAGAGGTTTTAAAGAAAATGGAAGACCAAGCTAAGTCTATGCAAACTGTTAAAGACTTCTTACAAGTGCAACCACCAAGATTCAGTCGACACTGGCCTACAATAAATTGGTCCTTTTCTGTGTCAGACAGAGCTCAAAGGGGCAAATCCAGATGCCCTAAGGGTTCCAGATACCAGGCGCAAGACTCATACAGGTCAAAGCAATGGGGCGCATCCACCTCCAAATCTGGAGGAGATAAAGCGCAAACCTACAGAAAGCAATCCCAATGACTTCCCTTTGCCTACACCAAGCACTTATCTTTTGGCAGCACCCATAGGGGGAAAATTAGCACTTTTTGCTCAAAATTGGCAGTTAATAACCCAGGACAAGTGGGTACTAAACATCATATCACAGGGATACAGATTCCATTTCCACACTCTGCCAATGGCAAATGGTTGGCCAGACATGCCAAAAAAATCAATGGGCAGAGGCACAGAAACAGGTTATATCCCTCATGGATATGGGGGCCATTCAGGCAGTACCAGAACAGGAAAAAGAACAAGGTTTTTACTCGACTGTTTTTGGTAACCAGAAAGGACAAGGCCTGGCAGCCAATACAGGATTTATCGATTTTGAACACACACATGGACATTCCAAAATTCAAAATGCTGACTTTGCAGCAGCTTCTGCCCATGCTGGGCAAGAATGCTTGGCTAGTGACTTTAGACCTAAAAGAGGCATACCTGCATGTCCCAATAAGACAATCGTGCAGAAGATACCTCAGATTCAAGGCTGGCTTAATGAATTACCAATTCTCTGCACTGCCCTTTGGCTTATCTACTGCGCCCAGGATCTTTACAAAGTGCCTGGCATTTTGCAGACAAAGAAGTATACAAATATGTCCTTACTTGGACGACTGTCTCATTCAAGCAGAGAACAAGGACATTCTTCTTCAACACCTGGCATTTGTGAAAAGGCTTCTAACATGCCTAGGGTACACAATAAACAAAAAAAGAAATCACAACTGGTACCCTCTCAAAAGATAACATTCCTGGGTGCAAGCTTGAATACAACTGCCCAGATGGCTTACCTCACACCAGACAAGCAAAGGCAACTGACTACTTACTTCAAACTGATGGCAACAAAAACCCAGTTATCTGCAAGACAAATTCTGCAGGCTTTGGGCTTCATGGCATCCTGCATCCTACTGATTCCATATGCAAGACTGCATATGAGGAAACTTCAGTGGTACCTAAAAAGCTTATGGAGTCAACATTGTCACAGTCTGGAAACAATGTTTCCTCTCATTCCCTGCCTACAACAGGAGTTTCTATGGTGGGCAAAGGCATGTCACCAAAACATGAGGCAGGCCTTCACTCTCCCCCCTGCCAGCCAAACCGTCACAACAGATGCATCAGATTATGCCTGGGGGGGGCCCACATGGCGGGAAGATGCATTCAGGGCATATGGACCCCAAAACAGGTGCATCTACATATCAACCAGAAAGAGATGCTAGCTGTTCAAAATGCCCTGACAGCCTTCAAGGACTTAATTCATCCAGTACAGCTACTGATAAAGATGGACAACACCACGGTCATGTGGTATATAAACAAGCAGGGGGGCACGCACTCATACCCCCTTTGCAGATTAGCCATGGCACTGTGGGACACAGCTTTGACTTACCAAATACATCTTCAATCTCAATTCCTTCCAGGAAAACAAAATACTCTGGCAGACGATTTAAGCAGAAACCTTATGGATCCTCACGAGTGGAAACTAGATCCACAAGTCTTCAGCATGATAACAGATCTGTTTGCCTCTCCTCAAAATTATCGATTGAAAAGATTCTGCACAAGGACTTTTTACAGACAAGCATGGAAAGTGGATGCCCTATCCTTCAGTTGGGAAAACCTATCCGTTTACGCCTTTCCTCCTCTGCCTCTTCTTCCCAAGGTCGTCCTAAAAGTCAGACAAGAGAAACCAAAGATGATACTAATTGCCCCGGACTGGCCCCGCCAATACGGGTACCCAGTCCTAAGGAACTTGTCTCACTACTCAGCTTGGACCTTATCTCAAAGACCTCAACTACTGTCCCAGCAAAACAATCAGATCCTGCACAATCAACTCCAGACACTGAACCTGGCAGCATGGCTGATCATGTAGTTATACAGACAACACCTCTCAGTAAAGCTGTGATGGATGTCATTTTGGAAGCCAGAAGGCCTAGTACTAGAAAATCTTATGGTGATAAATGGAAGAGATTCTGTGCTTGGAATCAAGCACAAGGAACTGATACAGCAGAACCAAATTTTCCTCAGATATTGCAATACTTGACTGAGATGCTTGACAAAGGCCTATCTTTCTCATCAATTAAAATCCATGCCTCTGCCATTTCGGCTCATTACAATACAGAGCCACCAATCTTTTCTCATCCTTTACTAAAGCAGTATCTTAGTGGAGCCAAAAATTTAAGGCCTCCTAGAAAATCACCAGTACCTGTATGGGACCTCAATTATGTGTTGGAAAAGCTCACCCTGCCTCCATTTGAACCAGCTGCTACTGCTGATATAAAGTTCTTATCATGGAAAACAGCTCTGCTACTAGCAATTACTTCAGCAAGAAGAGTCTCAGAGCTACAGGTCCTCATGGCTGTGGAGCCTTTTATCATATTTCACCCAGACAGGGTGTCTCTGAGGACAAATCCAACATTTATGCCTAAGGTGGTTTCCAGTGTGGCTCTTAACCAAACTATTCATCTGCCAACCTTTTATCCAAATCCACAGAACAAGGGGGAGAAAATTCTGCATTCCTTGGATGTACACAGACAGCTAAGATTCTACTTGAGCAGGACTAAAGCTCTAAGAAAAACTGAGCAGTTACTAGTGACATATGCTGCAGGATCAGAAGGAAAGGCCATTTCAAAGCAGACTGTTTCAAAGTGGATAAGCCACTGCATTCGTTTCTGTTACTTACACCATGGTAAACCTGCGCCCAAGGGCATTAGGTCTCATTCCACCAGAGCTGCAGCTACTTCAGCAGCCTTTCTCAGAGGAGTACCAACCAAAGACATTCTAGAGGCTGCTACTTGGAGTTCTGTTCACACATTTACAAAGCATTATCATTTGCCTTTCTACTCTAAGTCCAGGGCAGGCTTTGCCACTGCAGTTCTGCAGGGCCTTATAGCCGCAACTAATGCTGTTTAGCTCCAGCCTCCCAACCATAGCTTTGGGATTCTACCCGAATGTAATGACTGCAACAGTGAAACACGAAGAACATAGTACAGTTGTGTACACTTACCATAAATGTAGATGTTAGAGTGTATTCACTGTTGCAGTCCAGGTTACCTGCCCGCCATCCCCCTTTCATTCTGGAGTTTATCTTTCCTTCTCTATCTTCTACAATCTATGTGGTGTGTTTGCTTGTAGATGAAGGTAAAGTTTATATTGATGCATGTATATATAGTTTTTATACATATATATTTTTGCTACCTTTTTGGGGGCACCTGACATCTGGGGCAAGAAAAACTAAAGAAAATGGCATTGGCTGCTTGTTTTATACCCCTGACGACCTGACGTCATGGAAGAGGAGACAGCAACCAACGCAGGACCCAAGACTTTGGAATTCAGGCCGACTGAGGGCAACCTGCCAGCAGATTACCCCAAATGTAATGACTGCAACAGTGAATACACTGAAACATCTACATTTATGGTAAATGTACACAACTGTACTTTCCACTCTGCCTATACTGTCTTTCGGCTTTTCCCAGTTAGGGGTAACCACAGCGGAACTCTGGTCCGCTAATGATTGGCAGTAGATTTTTATGTGCTGGCTTGCCGGGCCTAACGCACAACCTTCAAAGAAGGAACGCCCATTCACGCATGACTACACACAGAAGATGCTTTAACTGAGAATCGAACGTGCAATGTACAACTGTGAGGCGACAACGCTACCGCAGCATAATACTCAGTAAAACCAAATAGCTGAAAATACTTAAATTTGCACTACTGACCATTCAAAATTACCACCATTGCTTGCCGTACAAAAAAGCCCACTGGCTTCCTATTGCTTGCAGAGCCAGTTGCTTACTAAGTAGTCTGATCTTTACAAATACCAAAGCAAAGTTATTTGCCCCCCCCCCCCCCCCATGATTGGTTCAACTCAGGGAACCAATGTACTCCCTTAGAAACTGCCAAGAAGCCTCAGTTGCACTTGATCTCAGTTCAGACTTGCTGATGGAGAAAAAGCCTTTGCTAGAATCAGATCTGCCACATGGAATTCACTGTACATAAACAAAATCTGAAGCACTTGGTGCTTTCAAAATGAACACTTTAGGCAGTCCCTGCAAAAAATAATCTAGCTTCTGGCTTTGATACTATCTTAAGGTTACAATACAGATGTTCATCATTCTCACTGCTGCAGAAGCCTTTTGGTCATATGGGTTGTATCCTACCTAGGTGGAGTTGCCACCTTTTGTTGTGGCTAAAACTGGATGTAGGCCACACCCCTTGCACCTCCCACAACCCACTCATGTCCCACCCACTTGTCACCCTTTTCATGACCTCATTGCCACATCAGCTAAGTGGGAATGCCCTCTCTCTCTCCATTTGTGATGCTTTTTTCTCTAGATATACTATGTTTTTTTGTAAAAAGTCTACAAACAGTACTGTATATAAAATGCACAATTAAAAGACTATTAGAATTGTTCTGAGGCATCTTCACCAGTGCAGCGACCAACAGCAAATATGTAGAGCAAAATATCAACACATGATAAAAAAATGCATTCTTTCCTTCTGCACATGCCACTGAAAACATTTCTAAAGCATACTGTTTTTGTAGCTCAGCATGTTGAATTTTGCTCCAGGTACCACTCACAGCCACTTTTTGTTTAGGATCTGTCACACCTGCACGGGGTCGCACCTTTTTAACCTCATGCTCCCTATCAAGTTGTTCAAGGAGTAGAGAGTAAAGAGTCCTTGCTTGCCACTGCAAGCTCAGGCAGTGCCCCAGCTGTCAGTGAGTAGTGACGTTATAATAGTGGCCACCTATTGTTTCTCAGACCACCCACCTGTTTCTCTGTATTCCTCTGGTGTAATCCATTCAGCTTGTATGGACCAGGGTTTCTGCGCCTTTTCCATTGTCTGTAACTGGCATGGGAGAACCATCATGTTTGGGACTGAGAGATGCTTTTCAGGGTAGCCAGGAAAAGAGACCTGTTGATAGGATATAAATGCCATGTCTTAGTCACTTTGTTTCAAGTGAGATACCTGCAAAGAAAAAACACAAAAGGTTAGATATACTTCATCTAAAGACATCCTGATTGTTGGCAAAGATAATTTTCTTACCTTAGCCAGACAAGTTACAGGCTGTTAATCCTATTGCTCAGAAGCTCTTACCAGAGAGCAGAATCAGTAAAGAAATTGCTGAGGAAATTTTGTCAGAAGATTCTGGCACTGATAAAGTCTGGGCTGCTGCTCCTACATATTCCCAGGTCCAAAACTCCGATTCTGAGGAAATGTGATTCTTGCCACCTCCTTTGGAGGAATTCACTTTTGCATAGACCGTTTCCAGGATGAATGTTGTGATGTTCTTCGTGTTTCACTGTTGTAGTCATCACCTGTGGGTTATCCCTGCTGTGGTAGCCCTGGGCCAGCCCAAATACCAGAGTCTATCTTTTTTTCAGTCAGCTGCTGTCGCCTGTAGACTGATGTCAGGTCATCAGTGTTATAAAGCAAGGCAGCCAACGCCATTACATCAGTCTTTCTTGCCGTGGAGCCTGTAGCAGAAGCAGTTCGCAAGTGTGCCGGTCGGCCGCTTCCAGAGTTTGAATTACAGCTAAAAACATCTAAAGCTAAGTGGGGATCCTTTTTTCTTGCACTAATCGATGGCCGAAAAAGTTAACAATTGTCTCTCCTATGGAAAGCATATCGCACACAAAGACTTCCATTCATACTGCGTCACTTGTTTAGGCCCAGACCACGACGTCCCCCGTTGCCGGTTCTGTGCCCTCTTTAACGTGAGAACCATTCGCCATAGAGCTCTTATTGTAGATAGGTATTTTCATCTTCTATGTTCGCATTCTAAAATGGCGTCCATCAGCCAACAATTCATAGACATTCTGAAAAAACATAGAGATAAAGATAAAGGCAGACCACACAAGGTTAAGTCTTCTGACAACTTTGCTGCTAAGCAGGTCATCAGTTCTCCGGAATTCAGTGAGGCACTTTCGCATCCCCTGATGACCGATAAGATATCTACCAGGCCTCTACCGAGACCCTTTCAGAGTCCGTTATGCCGCAGAAATCTTCCTCTTCCTGGCCTTTGGCTGTCTCTGCTCGGTTGGGTCCGGAGCCGCGACTCAGGCAACCGGCTTCCAAGGAGGCCTCTCGCACTATTGAATCTAGACAAAAAATGTCTTCTCATCCTACTACCATTTCTCTCAGACCAATGGATTCTCTTAGGCCTAGAAGCCAGGCCACTCCTAGAAAATCCGCCTCTAGCCACCATCTTGCTACTGCTCCACCACCTCAAGCACAAATGCTTAAAATGGCGAAGGATCTTATCTCCCTTATCAGGGGTAGTCAAGCCACAACTTCTAAAAGGAAAAGATATCCTTGTCCTGAAATTTTGACAGAACAGGATTCTGAGGAATCTGATTATTCAGATTTTGAAGCGGAACAAGCAGCTGTGATTGCTTATGAGGATTCAGATACAGTGGAAAACATTGATTCTGCTTCCCCACCAGAAGACCTTTCCTTTGGGGAAACCCTTCACACCCTCAGGGAACATTTCCAATGAGAATCTCAGGACTTCCCCCCAGTATAAGAAAAGACTGAGAGAGTTTCTGGACCTGCCCCAGCACAGACCACTGTCCATCCCCCCATCTTAGAAGTGGTGGATGATGAATGTCCATGAATCCAGCTTAGCCTCTGATGCCCTCCCACCTGCTCCCAGTAAACCTGACCGGTATTAGAGTACCGGATTCTCACAAATACCTGTACAGGAATCCTGCTGCAGACCCAGAGGTCTTTACGCAGGGCCCTAAAAGAGCTAAGATTAGTTCTGCCAAGAATCCTATTCCTTCTGACAAGGATTCCAGAGCTCTGGACAGATGGGGGTAAAAAAAAGTATACACCTCTGCAACCTTAGCTATTAGAGCACTCAACTGTCAGTTCCACGTGTTAAAATATCAACAGCACACTTTGGAACTATTAAAACAAAAGATTTCAACCTTTCCTGACTCTGCCAATTCGAAAGAGTTAACAGATTTACTGCACTCTACTTGTCAAGTGGCCAAGCACTCATTACATTGTGGATTTGATGCCCTAGAAGCCTCAAGCAGAGCAGCAATGTCAGTATCTGTCATTAGGAGCCATGCATGGTTGAAGGAACAACATCTCCCTGATCATGTCGATTCTAAATTAATTGATGCACCCCTTGATAAGGGCCACTTGTTTTGGGGTAAAAGCAGAAGAGGTGCTTAAAAAGATGGAAGACAAAGCAAAATCTATGCAAACAGTAAACAATTTATTTCAGGTTCAACCATCCAGGTTCAGCAGGAACTTTCCCTCTTAAGAACTGGTCCTTCCCTGCACCTAGTAGACTGGGGCAAAGTAAGCCCCACAGGGACAGACTACTCAGGCCCCTATCCCAGGGGCAGCAGAGAACCAAACAGTGGACCACTTCCGCCCCAGAGTCTTGGAGTTCTAAGCCATCCTTCTATTGCAAAAACTGTGCGACTCCCTCTTCTCCCTCTGCCCTCCTTTCACTCACCAAAAGCTAGGAAAGAAAATTGCAAAAAAATTGGCTTTCTGTATCAAAGGACCAATGTGTCTTAAAGATAATTTTTCAGGGATACAAATTCTCTGTCAACGAACTCCCATTTCCAAGAGGGTACCCAAACTTGCCTCCAAATCAGTGGGCAGAGGCATTGAAACCGGTCTAGACATTCATATCCCAGGGGGCAGTAGAACCTGTCCCCTCAGATCAAATGCTAACTTTGCAGCAGCTGCTGCCTATGCTGACAAAAAATGCCTGGCTAGTGACCCTAGACCTAAAAGATGCGTACATCCACATCCCCATAAGGGAATCCTGCAGGAAATTCCTGCGCTTCAGAACAGGCTCACAACACTTTCAGTTTTCTGCGCTACCCTTTGGCTTATCTACTGCTCTCAGAGTATTCACCAAATGCTTAGCCCCGGCTATAGCATTTTGCAGACAGAGAAATATACAGATTTACCCTTATCTGCACAACTGCCTCATTCAGGCTTAGTGCAAAGAAAAGCTGCTCCAGGACCTTCTCTTTTTCAAAACCCTCCTAACATCCCTAAGGTTCACCATCAATGAGAAGAAATCAAAGCAAACTCCCTCCAGGAAGATAATTTTCTTGGGAGCACTGCTGGACACAGCATCTTAAATGGCCTTCCTGTCCCCAGAAATGCAGAGCTTCCTGCCTCTCTACTTTACCCAGCTGGCTTCCAGAAGTCACCTCACTGTGAGGAAGTTCCTGCAAGCCTTTGAGTACATGGCATCTTGCATCCTTCTAATTCCTCTGGCCAGGCTTCACATGTGGAAACATCAGTGGTATCTAAAGAACCTTTGGTGTCAGCACTCTCAGCCTCTAGAGACATCTCTCTCTGATCCCCTGTACAAGGGCTGAGTTTCTCTGGTGTGCAGGGGCATGTGCTAAGACCAAGGGTCTTCCCTTCATCCTCCGCACTACTGTGCAGACCATAAACACAGACACCTCAGAAGTTGCTTCGGGCGCTCACCTAGCAGGCAGGTGCACCCAAGGTCTTTGGGATGCCCAGCACCTTCCATTACACATCAGTCCGAAGGAAATTATGGCAGTACAAAAGGCTGTGACATCCTTCAAACCCCATCTCAGGCCAGGGGTTCTTCTTAATAAAACAGACAACACCACAGTAATGTAGTACATCAACAAACAGGGAGGGACCCAATCTTACCCTCTGTGCAGGCTAGCCATGAACCTCTGGCTGGATTACGCTTGATTGCCCAATACCTCCAGGGATCAACAACACCCTGGCAGACCACCTAAGCAGAAACTTACTGGACCCCCATGAATGGCAGCTCCACAGAAAAATCTTTCTGCAAGTCATTCAGGAGTGGGGAACTCTGGAGGTGGATCTCTTCGCTTTGCACCTCAACCACCAGCTGAAACAATTCTGTACCAGGTAGTATCACCACCTAGTGTGCAAGGTGGATTCCTTGACCTTCCTGTGGAACTCCTCCTTTGTGTAAGCATTTCCTTCTCTGCCTCTTACTCCCACCAAACATCCTGATATTGGGCGATTTCAATTACCCTACCATTCACTGGGAAAACTACTCGAGTACAAATTCCCAGGCCCAGCGTTTCCTGGAATTCATCAACTGAAACGCCCTGGATCAGCTGGTAAACTCCCCTACCAAAGGTGAAAACATATTGGACCTGGTCATCACCAATATGGGCGACAGGTGTTCCACACCGGAGGTCAACCTGTCACTGGTTAGATCAGACCATAAACTAATCACTCAATGTCCACACCCCCCACCACCCCCAACTAAGGAAACCACAGTAAAAAAAAACTTTTCTAAAGCAAAATTCACCTTACTTAAGACAGAGGTGGTAAGTTTCACAGCCCCCATGCTAAAGGATAATGCTGCCCAGGATGCAGAAACCTGTACAAATGCACTCTGTGTGCACCTACAAGGATGCATGAATTGTGCCATCCCTAGCAAAACCAAGACTCACTCCTCTAAGAGAAGGAAACCAGTTTGGTGGACCCCTGCAGTAAACTGGCTATACAGTAGAAGGAGGAAACTAGTTCAGAAAAAAAAACAAATCCCAAGAAGGAAAGACATCCCTGATCAGTATCAGTAAGAAACTGAGGTCTCTCATGACATCATCCAAGGCTAACTTCAAAAGAAAAATAGCCAAGGATTCAAAAGATAACCACAAAGCCTTCTTTAGCTATGTTAAGAATCTAAGTGGCAACTCGCAGATATGCATTGAACTAGTGCAAAATAGCACAAAATATACTGAACCTACTGATATTGCCAACATCCTGGCAGATGGATTCAATGCAAACTTCACCCCCCTCTCACCTCCAAAAGGGCCCACAACAATACCGGAAAAGTGTAGTGTCCCAGAAATCAGACGCACAGGTGAAAACAGCCCTTTCAAAAGCCAAAAACACAGTGTCAGTGGGACCAGATGGTGTCCCAGGCAGCATCTTGCATGAACTACAGAACGAACTAACCCCCCACCTAAACACGCTGTTCAACCTCAGCCTCTCCACAGGCTATGTGCCCATAGAATGGTGCACAGCAACGGTTATTCCTCGCCACAAATGAGGGGCCACAACTGACCCTGATAACTATAGCCCCATAAGCCTAAGTAGCGTGGTCTGTAAGGCTATGGAGCGCATCATCATGGAACTCTAACAAAGACATTGGGAACCTCCAAACACTTGACCCGACCCAGTTCGGCTTTGTTAAGGGCAGATCATGCCTACTAAACCTGGTTGACTTCTTCGAGACAGTCACCAAGGCCATAGACGAGGGAAAGATGGTTGACAGCCTACCTTAACCTCGCCAAGGCTTTCAACACCATTCCCCACTCTGGTATTACAGAAATACTCACCAGCCTGAACATAAACCCCTACGTCACAAGATGGGTTGCCAACTGGCTTATAGACAGAACTCAAACGGTAAGAATAGCTGGCTCCAGGTCCGACTCTAAACCAGTCACAAGTGGTGTCCCACAAGGCTCGGTCCTGGGACCCCTACTGTTCGGCATATACTTCTCAGCAGTATAGGCAAACACAGGAGGATTATGGCTAACCAAGTTCGCCGATGACTGCAAACTGGGAGCCATAATTGACTCTCTGGCTGACACGGACATCCTCCAAAAGGGCCTTACTGAGACGGACACCTGGTGTCAAAGTCACGGCCTCAAGCTAAATGCCAAAAAATGCGTAGTCATCCCGTTTGGGGGGGGGGGACACGAATTACCACATAGGTGGCAGCCCCCTTAATACAGAAGAGTTAATAGATTTGGGGACCCAGGTAGATAGTAATCTCTCCTTTGACAATCATATTGCCGAAGTAGTTAGGAAATCCTTATATGTGGCCCATCTAATTATTAAAGGGTTCGCATCTAGAAATAAAGAGGTTATAGTGCCCCTCTACTTGTCACTCATTAGAACCATCATAGAGTACAATGCCCCATTTGGGATGTACCTCACAAGACACTTCTAACAGCTGGAAAGACCACAAAAGTACCTCACCAAGAGGATTATTGGCCACAAACATATGTCCTATGCAGCCCGACTGAAAAAACTCCGGCTGTACTCAGTGGCATATCGCTTACTCAGAGGTGATCTCTGCCTGACTTACAAAGCCATGTCCAACTCAGAATTGATGGACATGCTCCACCTAAAGAAATCCAAGTCACTGCAAGCCACGCACTCTTGTGAGCTAAACCTCGCCACACCAAATAAATAGAACATGCTGGAGGGATAGATTCCTGTCACAGAGACTCCCCATGCTTTGGAACAAAATTCCAAATTACATCAGGCAGAGCCCCTCACTAACACTCTTCAAGAGAAACCTTGAAGAGTGGATGGGTAACAGAAAGTACACTGCTGGGTTTACTTCATTGGCTCTGTTTGACAGAGGATCATTTAATTAATCAATGAAATGTCGAAAGCCGGCACACTCTGGCTAGGCTTATAAATGCCCTCAGGCAGATAGCCTAGTACCTACCTATGAGCCTATAAGGTGCTGATCAGGATAAGGGAGGAGAGACCAAAGGCCATCCTCATTGCTACAGATTCGCACACACATCATTGGGTACCTGTTACTGCGCAGCCTGACATTACAGCCTCCCCAGGCAGCTTTCCCTGATCTCAGACTTCTTGACCCAAGTGGGGGGGGATGCTACAACCAGACTTGCAGACTCCCAAACTGTCAGCATGGCTAATACTTTAAAAGCAAACAAGGGGACCCTGTTAAGCAAACAGGTCCTAGACATTATCACAGAGGCCAGAAGGCCCAGCACCAGAAAATCTTATGTAGGGAAATGGAAAAGATTCCTCTCCTGGACCCAGTCCAGAAGGGGCAGTACCTCACAAACTTCCACCCTTCTTATCCTGGACTACCTAGCCAAGTTAATCAATAGTGGCATTTACTTCTCTTCTATTAAAATTCATGCCTCACCCATTTCAACTTATTTCGATACAGACCAGCCCTTCTTCTCACATCCTTTGATTAAACAATTCCTCAGAGGGGCTTCTAATATCAGACCTCCCAGAAGGCCACCCACGCCAGCCTGGGACCTGAATTATGTTTTAGAAAAACAAACCTTACCACCCTTCGAACCTGTTGCTTCAGCAGAATTGAGATACCTCTCCTGGAAGACTGCTTTCTTACTAGCTATCATCTCAGCCAGAAGGGTTTCAGAACTTCAAGCACTCATGGCCGTTGAGCCCTTCATCATTTTCCATGCAGACAGGGTCTCCCTGAGGACTAACCCCTCCTTTATGCCCAAGGTGGTATCTGATGTGACCCTAAACCAGGCCATACATCTACCAACCTTCTTTCCCAAACCTCAAAACAAGGGGGAAAGAATTCTGCACTCACTAGACGTGCACAGACAGCTCAGATACTAGCTGGACCGTACTAATCCCTTCAGAAAAACAGACCTGCTTCTTGTTAGCTTTGCCGCAGGGGCAGAGGACAAGCCCATTTCCAAGCAAACCATTTCCAAATGGATATGACACTGTATCCATTTCTGCTACAGACTACATGGGAAACCTCCCCCTAAGCCTATTTGTACCCATTCCACTAGGGCAGCCTCCACTTCCATAGCGCTCCTCAGAGGAGTTACCACCAGGGATATCTTGGAAGCTGCCACCTGGACCTTTGTCCATACCTTTATAAAACATTGCCACCTACCTCTTTTCTCTAAAGCTAGGGCAGGGTTTGCCTCTGCATTTCTGCAGGGCATGCTGACCCATGCCTAGGTCTCTAACTAATCCCTCCACCTCTCTCCTCAGCTTTGGGAATCCTCCCACAGGTGATGACTGCAACAGTGAAACACGAAGAACATAGTACAGTTGTGTACACTTACCATAAATGGTGATGTTAGAGTGTATTAACTGTTGAAGTCCTGGTTTCCCTCCCTCCTTCCCCCTTATATCCTATTACCTTAGGGAGACATAAGCTTCTCACGGTGGCTTTTAGCCACCAGGACCACTTTACCCTATTTCCTTGTGCTTCTGACAGGTTAGGGCAAGAAAAAACTGATGTAATGACAACGGCTGCCTTGCTTTACAGCACTGGCGACCTGACGTCAGTCTACAGGTGACAGCAGCCGAAGCAGAAAAACATTGACTCTGGTATTCGGGCTGGTCTAAGGCTACCACAGCAGGGATAACCCACAGGTGATGACTGCAACAGTGAATACCCTCGAACATTTACATTTATGGTAAGTGTACGCAACTGTACTTTTTTGGGGTAGCAAGTGGATGTTCCCCCTGAGAGGAGGTTATTTATATATGTTACAAGTGGGTATATTCATTCTACACCAATCCCTCCTATTTTTCTAGCCTTGAAGGATGTTTGTAATTTTGTAATGCTCCTGAAATAATCATGTGACTCAAGCAGCGCCCCCCATAAAGCCAAAAGACTTTAAAGTACCTCACGCTAACAAATTTGTTTTTTTTTTTTTTTTTTTGTCATCTTGGATCAAACCCAGCTGCCATTTCTTCCTCTTCACCAGCTGGGGTAATACTTTGGCAGCATAAACCCTTCACCTGTGGCTAAAGAAGGCAAAGTATTGGACATATTTGTTGAGAATGCTTTCTTCTACTTGGCATACAGAATATTAACTACCAGGCACATATGTGGAAGTTTATTCTCAGTTGTGCAGACAGTTTGAGGGAATGTCCTGCAACACTTCCTTCAGAAGATCTCCTTTCTGGTTTGTATTATTTTTAATCCTTCCCAAGCACCTATTGTGCAGACACAGTAGCAAGTGTGACTGCTACAATTTTGAGGAAATGTGCCTGAATAGGTAGCAAAAAGTTTGCTGATAAGGTAAATTCTTAATTTCTAAATTGTACTTTAGATAAGGAGGTATTGTTTGACCTTGTCTACTGCCCAGGTCCTTAAATGTAATTTGATGAACGGGGAAATTCATTCAGGAAGTGTCTAAAATTGTTCCAAGTGTCCCGATGTTCTTCGTGTTTCATTGTTGCAGTCATTACATTTGGGTTATCTGCTTGCAGGTAGCCCTCAGTCGGCCTGATTAACAAAGTCTTGGGTCCTGCATCGGTTGCTGTCCCTTCTTCCGTGACATCAGGTCGTCAGGGGTATAAAGCATGCGGCCGACGCCATTACATCAGTCTTTCTTGCCGTACGGTGCCCGAAGCAGAAGCAGTTCGCAAGTGCCAGTCGGCCGACTCCTGAAATTTTCGTTTTCGAGTTTCAGAACCGAAGTCTAAGTACCCCGTTGTGGAAACTTTTTCTTGCTCCTTACCGATGTCAGTTAAAGTTGTTAATTGCATTACTTGTGGAAAGCAAATACCTCATAAAGATTTTAATTCGTACTGTTTTCCTTGCCTAGGCCCTGACCACAACATACCTTGCTGTCGGTTTTGTGCTTTATTTAATCAGCGCACTATCCGTCGTCGGTACATTTGCACCTCCTTCTTCTCTTAGGCCTAAATCTCGAACTATGCCTAAAAAATGCCCAGGCTACATGCTCAGGCCTCTATGCCCAAAAACAAATGATAAGAATGGCTGAAGATCTAATAACTCTAATCAGGGGTAGCCAACCCCCCTTTCTAAGAGGCCTAGGACTGAAGTGGTTTATGAATCTTCTGACCAGGATTCTGTTTTTTTTTTCAGATTATTCTGATGATCTGGATTTGCCCTTATCTACTTATGAAGATTCTCATGCAGAGTACTCCATTCCCTCTGCTTCCCCTCCAGAGGATTTTTCTTTTGGGGAAACCTTACATACTCTAAGGGAGCATTTCCACTGGGAAAACCAGGAATTTTCTGATTCAGAAAAGAGGCGTGGGGATTTCTTACTCCTACCTCAGCATAGGCATTTAGCTATTCCTCCTGTACTAGACATTGTTGATGCTTTTTCGGAATCTAGTTTGTCCCCTGATTCCTTGCCTTCTGCTCCCAGAAAACAAGACCAATACTACAGGGTCCCTGAGTCACACAAGTTCCTTTTTAAAAATCCTATTGCGGATCCAGAGACTATTTCACAGGGGCCCAAGGGCATTAAGGCTTATACTGCTAAAAATCCTACTTCTTCTGATAGACACTCCAGGGCGCTGGATAGATGGGGTAAAAAAGTTTACACTTCTGCAACCTTGGCCATTAGGGCTTTAAACTGCCAGTTTCATATGTTAAAGTATCAGCAACATGTTATTGGATTGCTTAAACACAAAATGATGTTGATTCCTGACTGTGTGGAAAATAAAGAATTACAGAATTTAATGCAGTCTGCTGAACAAGTTGGAAGACATACTTTGCAATGTGTTTTTGATTCATTAGAGGCCTCTTGCAGGGCTGCTGTTACTGGGTCTGTGCTCAGAAGGCATGCTTGGCTTAAGGAGCAATCTTTGCCTGATCATGTTAAAGCTAAATTGTTGGATGCTCCTTTAAATCAGGACCGCCTGTTTGGCAGCAAGGCTGAGGAAGTTCTTAAAAAGATGGAAGATAAAGCTAAATCTATGCAAACTGTTAAAGATTTTTTTATAAATTCAGCCTCCTAGATTTAGTAGGCACTGGCCCTCTAAGAATTGGTCCTTTCCAGCCCCTTCCAGGTCTTCTCAAGCCAAACCCAGACACAGCAAAAACCCCAGGTTTCAGTCCCAGAGGACACACAGAACTAAGCAGTGGGGGGTCCACCACTTCCAAGTCTGGGAATAATAAGACTCCCCCCTACGGTAAACTGTCTCAATGACTTCCTTTTAAAATTTCCAAGCACTTATCAGTTGACTGCCCCCTTGGGGGGAAAGATTGGTCTTCATGCAAAGAATTGGGAACTCATTACCCAGGACAAATGGGTTTTAAATATAGTGTCCCTGGGATACAGATTTCACTTCCACACGTTAACAACACCAAGCGGGTGGCCGGACCTACCCCCAAATCAGTGGGCAGAGACCCAAAAACAAGTACTTTCTCTCTTAAGCATGGGGGCTATTCAGCTGGTACCAGAAGAGGAAAAGGGGCAAGGTTTCTACTCAAGACTTTTCCTGGTACGTAGAAAAGACAATTCATGGCGACCTATCCTGGACCTGTCTACTCTAAACACCTTTTTGGAGATTCCAAAATTCAAGTTGCTGACTCTTCACCAATTACTTCCTATGCTAGGCAAAGACGCCTGGTTGGCAACACTAGATTTAAAAGAAGCATACCTGCACATCCCAGTCAGGGAATCTTGCAGAAGATACCTGTGCTTCAAAGCAGGCTACATGCAATATCAGTTCTCTGCACTGCCGTTTGGCTTGTCTACTGCGCCCAGGGTATTCACAAAGTGCCTAGCTCCAGTTATTGCATTTTGCAGGCAAAGAAATATTCAAATATACCCATACCTGGACGATTGTCTAATTCAGGCAGAAAGCCAGGACATACTTTTGAATCATCTGGCCTTTGTATAAAAGGTTCTAACTTGTCTGGAGTACACCATAAACGAAAATAAATCACACCTGGTACCCTGTCAACAAATTATATTCCTGGGAGCAAGCTTGAATACAACTTCCCAGATGGCTTACCTCACGCCAGAGAAACAAATTCATTTGACAACCTACTTCAAACAAGTGGCCACAAAAACCCTGCTGTCTCCAAGACAATTACTGCAAGCCTTGGGGTTCATGGCCTCCTGCATTTTTCTAATTCCATATGCAAGACTGCATATGAGGAATCTACAGTGGTATCTAAAAAGCCTATGGTGTCAACATTCTCAAGACCTGGAAACAGTGTTTCCTATCATAACTTGCCTACACCTAGAGTTCCTTTGGTGGGCAGAGGCCTGCCACCAAAACAAGGGACTACCATTCACTCTACCCCCTGCCACCCAAACCCTAACAACAGATGCATCAGACTATGCATGTGGGGGGGCTCACCTGGCAGGAAAGTGCATTCAGGGCAAATGGAACCCAAGTCAAATGCACCTGCATATCAATAAAAAAGAAATGTTAGCTGTACAGATTGTGCTGACAGCCTTCAAGGACCACATTCTTCCAGGACAACTAATGGTAAAGACGGACAACATCACTGTTATGTGGTACATAAACAAGCAGGGGGGTACACATTCTTACCCCCTCTGCAGACTAGCCATGGCATTGTGGAACACAGCCTTGAGCTGCCAAGTGCACCTGCAAGCTAAATTCCTGCCAGGAAAATTAAATACACTGGCAGACGGACAAAGCAGAAACCTTATGGACCCACACGACTGGAAACTGGAACCAAGGATTTTCGACTTGTTGACAAGCAATTCGGGGAGCCCAGATATAGACCTGTTTGCCTCTCCCCAGAACTACCAATTGGACAAATTTTGCACAAAGACTCCCCACAAACAAGCCTGGAAAGTGGATGCTGTGTCCTTCAGCTGGAAAAACGTATCAGTTTATGCCTTCCACCCTCTGCCCTCCAAAGTACTACTAAAAATCAAACGGGACAAATCAAGGATGATTTTGATTGCTCCAGACTGGCCGCGCCAACTCTGGCACCACCTCCTGCGCAGTGTGTTACGGTTATCTCCATGGCACCTGCTTCAGACTCCTTTCCTGCTGTCTGAGCAGGAGAACCAGATTCTGCACCCTCAGCTTCTAACATTGAACATTGCAGCCTGGCTAATTACGTAATCTCTCCTTTACCATCCCTCAGCAAACCTGTGATGGATATCATTTTTGAGGCAAGGAGGCCTAGTACTAGAAAATTTTATGCTGAAAAATGGAAAAGATTCTGTGCCTGGAACGAATCTCAATGGATGAGCACAGCAGCACCCAATTTACCTCAGATTTTACAGTACTTAACTGAGATGCTTCACAAGGGCCTGTCTTTTTCCTCCATTAAAAGCCACGCCTCAGCCATTTCAGCTCATTATAACACAGAACCTTCCCCTATTCTCTCATCCACTGCTCAAGCAGTTCCTCAGAGGGGCCAAAAATTTGAGACCACCCAGGAGAGCTACAACCCCAGCCTGGGACCTTAACATTGTCGTGGAGAAACTCACTCTACCTCCTTTCGAGCCAGCTGCTACTGCAGACTTAAAATTTCTTTCTTGGAAAACAGCTTTCCTTTTAGCAATCACTTCAGCTAGAAGGGTATCTGAATTACAGGCCCTTATATCAGTGGAGCCTTTCATCATCTTTCATGCGAACAGGGTGTCCCTCAGAACCAATCCATTCTTAATGCCCAAGGTGGTATCCAGTGTGTCTCATAATCAGTCCATTCCTTTGCCAAATTTCTTTCCCAATCCACAGAATAAAGGGGAATGGATACTGCATTCCTTAGATATGCAAAGACAACTTAGATTCTACTTGGACAGGACTAAACCTCAAAGAAAATCTGAACAACTGCTGGTGGCATTTGCTGCAGGTGCAGAGGGGAAGGCTATTTCAAAGCAAACCATTTCTAAATGGCGAAGACATTGCATTAATTTTTGCTATAAGCACCATGGAAAACCTATCCCCCAGGGGATCAGACCTCACTCCACCAGGGCTGTATCTCCCTCTACAGCCTTTATCAGAGGCGTCCCTACCAGGGACATCCTAGAAGCTGCTACCTGGAGTTCTGTACATACTTTCACCAAGCATTATCATTTGCCAATTTTTTCTAAATCCAGAGCTGGCTTTGCCACTGCAGTCTTGCAGGGCCTTATAGCTGGCCCTAATGCTATCTAAATTCCTCCTCCCAACCATAGCTTTGGGAATCTACCCAAATATAATGACTGCAACAGTGAAACACGAAGAACATAGTACAGTTGTGTACACTTACCATAAATGTAGATGTTCGAGTGTATTCACTGTTACAGTCCTGGTTACCCTCCCTCCAGCCCCCTAACTTCTTTTGGCTATACCTCTACTTTCCTTTACTATGCTTAAATGCCTTTTTGGTGTATTTGCTGTTTTGTTGGAGGTATATCTTTGTGCTTTTATATTTAATTGCTTCCCATTAGGGGGGCACTTGACATCTGGGGCAAGAAAAACTGATGTAATGGCATCGGCTGTATGTTTTTTTTCCCCTGACGACCTGATGTCATGGAAGAAGGGACAGCAACCGACGCAGGACCCAAGACTCTGTTAATCAGACCGACTGAGGGCAACCTGCAAGCAGATAACTCAAATGTAATGACTGCAACAGTGAATAAACTCGAACATCTACATTTATGGTAAGTGTACACAACTGTACTTTTTTTAGTCATGCTAAATAGAAAGGTTTCATGACGACATTTGCCACATTGTTAAAAAGAGCAAACTATCAATCTAAGTGCCCAGGTCTCTGACTACCCTTTTGTTTAGTAAGGAAGTGATGTTTATAGGTTCATAGGTAGGTACTAGACTATCTGCCCGAGGGCATTTATAAGCCAAGCCAGAGTGTGTCGGCTTTTGCCACCCCATTGATTAATTAACTGATCCTCTCTCAAGCAGAGCCAATGAAGTCATCCCAGGGGTGTATTTTCTGTTACCCATCCACTTGTCAAGGTTTCTCTTGGAGTGCTAGTGAGGGGCTCTACCTGATGTAATTTGGAATTTTGTTCCATAGCATGGGGAGTCTCTGTGACAGGAATCTGTCCCTCCAGCATGTTCTATTTATTGTTGTGGCGAGGTTTAGCTCACAAGAGCGCGTGGCTCGCAGTGACTTGGATTACATTAGGTGGAGCATGTCCATCAATTCTGAGTTGGACATGGCTTTGTAAGTCAGGCAGAGATCACCTCTGAGTAAGCGATATGCCACTGTGTACAGCCGGAGTTTTTTCAGTCGGGCTGCATAGGACATATGTTTGTGGCCAGTAATCCTCTTGGTGAGGTACTTTCGTGGTCTTTCCAGCTGTTTGAAGCATCTTGTGAGGTACATCCCAAATGGGGCTTTGTACTCTATGAGTAGAGGGGCACTGTAACCTCTTTATTTCTAGATGCGAACCCTTTAGTAATTAGATGGGCCACATAGAAGGATTTCCTAACTACTTTGGCAATATGATGGTCAAAGGAGAGATTACTATCTACCTGGGTCCCCAGATCTCTTATTACCTCTTCTGTATTAAGGGGGCTGCCACCTATGTGGTATTTCGTCTGTGTTTTGTTTTTTCCCCAAACGGGATGACTGCATTTTTTTGGCATTTAGCTTGAGGCCATGACTTTGACACCAAGTGTCCATCTCAGTAAGGCCCTTTTGGAGGATGTCCGTGTCAGCCAGAGAGTCAGTTATGGCTCCCAGTTTGCAGTCATCTGCGAACTTGGTTAGCCATAGTCCTCCTGTGTTTGCCTGTACTTCTGAGAAGTATATGCCGAACAGTAGGGGTCTCAGGACTGAGCCTTGCGGGACACCACTTGTGACTGGTTTAGAGTCGGACCTGGAGCCAGCTATTCTTACTGTGTGAGTTCTGCCTATAAGCCGGTTGGCAACCCGTCTCGTGACGTAGGGGTTTATGTTCAGGCTGGTGACTTTTTCTGTAATATCCGAGTGGGGACTGTGTCAAAACTCTTGGCGAGGTTAAGGTAGGCTGTGTGAACCACCTTTCCCTCATCTATGGCCTTGATGACTGTCTCGAAGAAGTCAACCAGGTTTAGTAGGCATGATCTGCCCTTAATGCCGAACTGGGTCGGGTCAAGTGTTTGGAGGTTCCCAATGTCTTTGTTAATGAGTTCCATGATGATGTGCTCCATAGCCTTACAGACCAGGCTAGTCAGGCTTATGCGGCGATAGTTACCAGGGTCAGTTGTGGCCTCTCCTTCGTGGAGAGGAATAACTGTTGCTGTGCGCCATTCTATGGGCACGTAGCCTGTGGAGAGGCTGAGGTTGAACAGCGTGTTTAGGTGGGGGGTTAGTTCATTCTGTAGTTCGTGCAAGACGCAGCCTGGAACACCATCTGGTCCCATTGATGCTTTGTTTTTGGCTTTTGAAAGGGCTGTTTTCACCTGTGCATCTGTGATTTTTGGGACACTACACTTTTCCGGTATTGTTGTGGGCTCTTTTGGAGGTGAGAGGGGGGTGAAGTTTGCACTGAATCTATCTTCCATGATGTTGGCAATATCAGTAGGTTCTGTATATTTTGTGCTATTTTGCACTAGTTCAGTGCATATCTGCGTGTTGCCACTTAGATTCTTAATATAGCTAAAGAAGGCTTTGTGGTTATCTTTTGAATCCTTGGCTATTTTTCTTTCGAAATTAGCCTTGGATGATTTCATGAGGGACCTTAGTTTCTTACTGATACTGATCAGGGATGTCTTTCCTTCTTGGGATTTGCTTTTTTTCTGAACTAGTTTCCTCCTTCTATTGTATAGCCTATTTATTGCAGGGGTCCACCAAACTGGTTTCCTGCTCTTGGAGGAGTGAGTCTTGGTTTTGCTAGGGATGGCACGATCCATGCATCCTTGTAGGTGTTCATAGTGTGCATTTGTAAAGGTTTCTGCAACTTGGGCAGCGTTATCCTTTAGTGTGGGGGCTGTGAAACATACCACCTCTGTCTTAAGTAAGGTGAAGTTTGCTTTAGAAAAGTTTTTTTTACTGTGGTTTCTTTAGTTGGGGGTGGTGCTGGGGTGTGGACATCCAGAGTTATTAGTTTATGGTCTGATCTAACCAGTGACGGGTTGACCTCTGGTGTGGAACACCTGTCACCCATGTTGGTGACCAGGTCCAGTATGTTTTCACCTCTGGTAGAGGAGTTTACCAGCTGATCCAGGGCGTTTGAGTTAATGAATTCCAGGAAGCGCTGGGCCTGGGAATTTGTACTCGAGTAGTTTTCCCAGTGAATGGTAGGGTAATTGAAATCACCCAATATCATCGTGTTCAGTAGGACCTTCATGTTTTCCAGTGTCTCCAGAAAGGTGGAGTGGTGGTCCTGGATCATGGAGGGGTGATCTGTAGCAGGCCACAATTTGCATTGCAGATTTGCCCAATGTTAGTTGCATATGGATGATCTCAGAGGTATCATGCTGCGCCACTATCCTGGAGGTGTTGGGTGTCCTTGATGAATATGGATACACCCCCTCCTTTTGTTTCAGTCCGTGTTCTGTGGCCAAAACGTGTGGTATGAGTTGTAGCCTGGTAGTGCTGGGGTGCTCTCTGTAGCCTTGAACCAAGTTTCAGCTACTGCACAGATGTCGACGTTCTACATACTGAGGAGTGCTTCGAGCGTGTGCATTTTGAGATTAAACTCCTGGCGTTGAGTAGCATAACCCTCAGTTTTCTTTTTTAATTGTGCTGTTTACGGAGATGGGTTTGACGTTTGAGCCTTGCCTAAAAAAGACACTATGGGGCCAGCAAGAGCCTTGGCCAGTATTCGAAAGCCTAGGGGTGACAGGTGCAAGCCGTCTCTTGCGAAGCAACGCAGCTTGTCGAGCATGTCGTCCCAGGCTGACATACACTGGATCCCCTTTGAATGACACCGGAAGCTTAGCCAATTGTTGAAATTGATCATTTTTTTCTTTATACTGAGGTATCATTCTTGGTGAGGGCAGGATGCTACTCAGGGTCAGGGTCATACCTGCCTGGGCTACATGATCAGAGAGCTCTTCCGTGTCTCTTTTCATGTAATCCAGGGAGGTAAGTCTCAGGTCATTCACACCAACATGAACAATGACAGAGCCATATTTGTACTTGTTCTGGAGCGACCTGAGTGCTTGTGTTATGTGGCTGATTCTGGCTCCCGACAGGCAGCTAACAGTAACCTTCTGCTTGTCCAGCCTAGTGAGTGGGACGTCATTGTGCCTGACTATAGCGTCACCTATTTACTAGTGTGTTAGGTATGTTGTTTCACCTTAAGGGCTGGGATTGTGCGGCACACTGATTTTGTGTTTTATGTGTTGTCTGGTGTATGACTGGAAGTGCAGGTTGTTTGGGTGTCTGCTTTGGAGGTTTTGATGCTTTTGCAGGTTTTTATTTAGAGCCTCCGAGTATGATTTTGTGAATTTGTTTGTTTTTGGCCAGTGCTGTTTTAGTAGGTCTGTGTGCGGCTGGAGTTGTGGTGCAAGTGTTAACCTTCTCCTCTTGACTGTCTGTTCCAGTCTTGGGTGGAGACAGCATAGCTTCCAGTTTGACTGTATAATTTTATCTCTCGCATATGTTAGTGTTTTGTGGTAGGAGGAGAGGGTTGTCTGTGTACATGAGGCAGTTGTAACATTGCCTCAGGATACCCAGATTCACCAGCTGGACTGGAGAGTGCACCTGAAGTTGCTCTTTGGTCATGCCTGAATAGTAGGGTGAGCTGCTTTGTCGCTTGGTTTATGAGGGGTGAATAAAGAGCGTTGCCCTGCTGGGCAATCAGTGTCAGGGTATATTAGTGCTTTCTATTCGGTCTGAGCAAGTGCTGGGCTGTAAGATGCTTTTTGAGTGCTTAGGTTGAAAGTTAGACTAGTTTCAAGGGAAAAACTGAAGAGGCGACTTAGTGGAGTCGGGAATAATTTAACCGTAGCTAGCCGGCACTGCCCAGTGCACAAAACCGTGGAAACGGGAAATGAAAGAGATAGAAATTACCCCAAAATGGCCAATGAACTAACTTCTGGGCTGGAACCACTCCTCCAGGGACAGATAAGTTGCTCAAAGCTCCCCTCTCTCACAGGTTAACAGAGAAACTTCCTTCTATCCAAGTAAGGTATGGGCAACTCAGAAACTAGTATCACAGCCCTGAATTCAGCACTAGCCCGAAAACTGGACTATACTAGCTTAGAAAGGTGGGAAACAAGGATTTTTTGGGGTTTTTTTTGAAAAGATAAGGCAAAAACAGTAAAAAAAATACTCTTAAAACAGCTTTAAACGACTACAAACGATCAGAAAAGGGTGTCGTACTTTAGTGTGTATACAGCCTACAACAGTTAAATTATTTAAGCAAAAAACAACTTTTTAAAAGTGCAGGCAGTCAAATAAGTACAATATGTGAAAAAAACAAGCTTTTTAATTGCAATAAACGCTGGAAAATCTGTGTTTAGGCGGAAAACAGTAAAGTACTGCAAGAAAGTACAGAAAACTGATACTTAATCACTCCAAAGTCTCTCTTCTGAACTAGAAAGCTTGTATCAGTTTAAGGCTTTCTAGTGCTACCCAGTAGGTTAGTTACAGGAAAGATGGGAAACAAGCACAGTTGTGGTCTTTTAAACCAGAAAGTTGAAAGAGACGGACAAACTGTCCAAATGGTCAATAAACTACAATTTCTGGGCCAAGAACCTCTCCTCTCGTGGTAGACAGGCTACCTAGTGCTAACCACTCCCACTGATAAGCTAGAAGGCTTTCCTCCAACACAGAAAGGCTTGCGGGGCTCAGAAGCTTACAAACAGTCTTGGATACAGCAACTCTGTACCTGGACTCGAGTAGTTACAGGAAAGGCGGGGAACAAGTACAAAAGTAGGCTTTTAAGCCAGCAAGTTGAAAGAGATGGA